>NC_073397.1:16287080-16392080 GCF_028641065.1 Leucoraja erinaceus
GAAGGCAGGAGTGTCAATGGCTAACGGTGCATTATTGTCATGTGCAAATGCACAGTGACAGTTTTTATTTAAAGTGCAGTTCAGTAAAGTATTGTCATATCTAAGCATCTCCCCGATTAGCAAAGTGTACAGAAATAGTCTACTGAGCCCACATGCAAGAGGTGCCAGGTTTTTGGTGCCATTTTTTCTCGGTCTAGTCCATGCACTGGAACTTATGGAGCAGCGACTGATCTAGGCAAGCCCCAGGCTGCTGCAGTTGCCCCCAGCTGTCACCTTCCTTGGACATCTGGATCATCCAGTGAACTGATGCCCTTTTCCTCGCCCGTCCACCTTTGTGCCCCCGTGGCACCTCCCGCGGCTGGCATTGAGGGAGCGGGAGGCCAGACCACGGTTCACTCTCCGAGCGGCCTTGTTCCTCACATCTGTCATCGCCGGCTCCCTTCTCTCTGGTCATCAGCAGACAAGTGTGGTCCGGCTCGGCGGCTTCTCCCCACGGGCCGCGGCAGATCCAGTCAACGGAGGGAACAATTAGATCAACCATGATCAAATGGCGGAGCAGACTCGAAGGACCAAATAGCCTAATTCTGTTCCCATGTTATATTTGCGACACAATAGCGCAGCGGTAGAGCTTCTGTCTTACAGCGCCAGAGACCCGGGATCGATCCTGACTATGGGCGCTGTCTGTACGGAGTTTGTACGTTTTCCCCGTTCCCCAGGTTTTCTCCCTTCGTCAGTTTTCCTTCCACACTCCAAAAACATACGGGTTTGTCGGCTAATTGGCTTCGGTAAAATTGTAAATTGTCCCTAGTGTGTAGGATAGTGTTAGTGTGCGGGGTGATCGCTGGTCAGCGCGGACTCGGCGGGCTGAAGGACCTGTTTTTAGGCTGTAACTCTAAAGTCTTGTGAACTTTTGAACTTATATAGTGTGCTGGCTCCCTTTGCATCTCAATACCAACTGAGCAGCCTGCAGGTAGAACCTGGGTCAAAATCACCCCCTTTGGATTCTGGCTGGGTTCCAATCGCAGGCAAAGCCTTGTCAAATATGAGCCTTTAACTGCAAGTGTCAGCGGGCGAACTGAACGACCCCAATCAGAGCAGCCTCCGACACTTACAGACACCAGATCGCAGCGGGGTTTATCAGTAATTAGCGGCTGCACTCTTGGCAAATTACAACCTAGCTGGATCAGTGCTACTCAGACCAGTCATCACACACTGCTGCACTCTGCTTAGCTTGCAGAAGGCTTGAATTCATTGGCTTTTATTTTTGGTGGTTGGTCTTTCGTTTTGTGTTCAGGAAATCCGGGTACCTTCTGCCGTGCAAAGAAGTTACCTCAAGAAATGCTTCAACTTTGAATGTCTGCGTTCTCTGGTCCTAGACCCTGTCACTGCTCCACAGGGTGGCATACTGGCGCAGCGGTAGAGTTGCTGCCTCAGAGCGCCAGAGACCCGGGTTCGATCCTGTTTATGGGTGCTGTCTGTGTGGAATTTGTACGTTCTCCCTGTGACCACGTAGGTTTTCTCCAGGTGCTCTGCTTTCCTCCCACATTCCAAAGACGTGCAGGTTTGTAGGTTAATGGGACCGATGTAAATTGCCCCCTAGTGTGTAGGGAGTGGATGCAAAAGTGAGATAACATAGAACTAGCGTGATTAGGTGAGCACTGGTAGTCATGCACTCGATGGGCTGAAGGGCCCGTTTCAACACTGTATCTCTAAACTAAACCTTCTTCTCTCCACATAGAGAAAATTGACAATTTTTTGTCTTGGCTAATTTCATCTGTGAACAGAATTTCAAATTGCAACAATCTTATAACTGGGTCATAAATAAATCCAGATATTTGTTTTTTTTAAATACTCAAAGAGATCCTAGCAGAAACAGCAAAAGGTTCAGACTAATGGTTCCCTTGCCAGCTTCGAGAGGCGCCCATGATTACAGGGCGTCTTTAAGGTTTTAATAATATGGTTACAAAGTTCACCAAAAAAAGCAAAATTAAATAAAAATAGCCCAGGCGATAGGGCTGCTCACAGTCCCAGAGACGGGAAAAAACGTCTTAAAATGAGAGGGCTGCAGTGTTTATTGTTGGGGGAGAGAGTGGATATTTCACCATATGTGAACAGTCAATGATTCAATGATGTAGTGTAAGAAGGAACTGCAGATGCTGGTTTAAACCGAAGGTAGACACAGAATGCTGGAGTAACTCAGCGGGACAGGCAGCATCTCTGGAGAGAAGGAATGGGTGACGTTTTGGGTCGAGACCCTTCTTCATACTTTATTGTCAAGTGTAACCAAGTACAGTGAAATGATTTGTTTTGCATGCAACACGGTAAAATCGTATAGTTTTATCTTTTGTACGGAGCGGTGAACCAGGACTGCTGCTGCATGTGGCAGCAGGCGACCCCCCCCCCTTCCCCCGCCAGGTCTCTCCTTGTTCTGCAGAATAATATGTTCATCTTTGTTAGCTGATTATAAGATATAAACTTTACATGCTTTGTTGAACCTCTCCTAGTTTTCTTCTACCCCCCCCCCCACCCCCACCCCTACAATCGGTCTGAAGATGGGTCCCGACCTGAAACATCACCGATCCATATTTTCCAGAGATACTGCCTGAACCGCGCAGTTACTCCAGCACTTTGTGTCCATTTGTGTAACAGTGGTGCAGCAGTAGAGTTGCTCCCATTACTGCGCCAGAGATCCTGACTACGGGCTGTCTGTATGGAGTTTGCACGTTCTCCCTGTGACTGTGTGGGTTTTGCTATGATGCTATGGCTTCCTCCCACATTCCACAGAGACGTGAAGGTTTTTAGGTTAATTGGCTTCAGTAAATTGCCTCTAGTGAGTAGGATAGAGCTAGTGTGAGCGGGTGATCGCTGGTCGGCGTGGACTGAAGGGCATGTTTCCATGCTGTATCTCTAAAAATAAAAACTAAACTATAAACCCATCATGTGCAGTTCTATGTTTCCACGTACAAACTTGAATGCTTTATCTAAAGCGCCCTCTTGTGTTAGCTTGGTTTAGTATTAAGTTTATTGTCACATGGAGGTACAGTGAAAAGCTTTAGCTGCGTGCTAACCAGTTAGCAAAGACAAGATATGATTACTTTTTTTAAATTTCAAAATGTATTTTATTTGAGATTATTCAATACTGCTTACACAAATTACACAAATGTATCCCCCACCCTTGCCACTCATGTGGTCCACTGGCGTGGATTCCCTCTCTTTATTTTGAGGGGCATCTCCACCACACCCTGCCCCTCATGTCCAGCAGTGGAAGGATCTTAGACTGTGGTCCTCCCCCACCGAGCCTTGGCGTTGGCTACACCGAGCTTCAGTGCGTCCCTCAGCCCGTACTCCTGCAGTCTGGAGCGGGCCAGTCGGCAACATTCCCCGACGGACATCTCGTCCGCTGTGAGGTCAACAAAGCTCAGGCAGACCAAAGTGCGTCTTTCACCGAGTTGATGAGCTTCCAGCAGCACTCGATGTCAGTCTCTGAATGCGCCCCTGGGAACAGTCCGTAAACCACAGTGTCCTCTGTGACGGAGCTGTTCAGAATAAGTCGTGTCAGTAACCCTTGCAGATCTCTCCAGACTCGCTTTGCAAATCCACACTCAGCAAAGAGGTGGGCAACCGTCTCCTCGCCATAGCAGCCGATCCGAGGAGAGCGTGAGGTTCCGATGGTGCAGGAAGGATCTGACTAGGAGGGCCCCCCTCACTGCCAGCCAAGCCAAGTCTTGGTGCTTGTTGGTGAGTTCTGGTGATAAGGGGAGCCCTCCTAGTCACATCCTTCCTTTTATCAGACAAGTTTTGCCAGACAAGCAGGGAAGTCTGCTCTGGGAACCACACCACAGGATCCATGGAGTCATTTCCCTGCAGAGCCTGCAGGACGTTCCGTGCTGACCACTGCCCGATGGACTTGTGGTCAAAGGTGTTTGTCCGGAAGAACCTTTCCACAAACAACAGATGGGGCGGCAATGTCCAGCTGACTGGCACATTGCGTGGCATCTGCGCCAGGCCCATCCTTCACAACAGCGGGGACAGGTAGAACCTCAGCAGGTAGTGACACTTGGTGTCCACGTGCCTGGGCTCTACGCTCCGCCTGATGCAGCCACACACGAAGGTGGCCATCAGGGTGAGGGTGACGTTGGGCGCGCTTATACCCCCATTGTCTGCCGACTTGTGCATTGTGGCCCGTCGCACCCGGTCTATCCTCGACCCCCAGATGAACTGGAAGACGGCCCGGGTGATCCTTGTGGCGTAGGAGGGAGGGACAGGCCACACTTGCGCCAAGTACAGCAGCCCCGAGAGCACCACACACCTGATGACCAATTTTTTTCCCAGCTCCAGTTTCTTCCCCACCTTGGCTATCCGCTCCAGCCAATTCATGTCCCCCGCCTCCGCCCCCCCCCCCCCCGATCCCCAGCACCTTGAAGCTTCTTGAAGTCAGGTGAACGGGACGGAAGATCGGTCGGGCCAGTTGCCAAAGAGCATGGCCCCGCTCTTCCTGCGGTTCACCCCGGCTCATCAAGCTGTTCACAGTGTACAGATACAGGATAAAGGGAATAACATTTAGTTCAAGATACAGTCCAGTACAGTCCCATTAAAGATAGTCCGAGGGAGTCCAATCAGGTAGATGGTAGCTGGGGACTTACTCTCTAGTTGTTGATACGATGGTTTAGTTGCCTGATAATATTCTAGCAGAAGCCCAAGATACTCAACTCTCGTGTGGGAACCTGCTTAAGCCAAAGATTTTATTTAAAGACAATATTATTTAACTGGTTTTAAAACTGTTTCCTTCCCCAAGTGACGATTGAACACAGAAGTGAATTATAACTCAGTTTAGGACTAAATGAAAACACAGATCTATACCATTGCTGATTAGACCGACACAAAATACTGGAGTAACTCAGCGGGTCAGGCAGCATCTCTGGAGAAAAAGAATAGTTGGCGCTTCTGGTTGGAATTCTTCTTCAGACTACACCATTACTCCTCAAATGTTATGTTCAAGATTTTGAGCAGGATTTGCATTCCTATATCCTCCAGTCATCCCACAGAGTATCTTTGAGATCTACCACAGATGCAATAATTAATCAAGGCACCCAATCTGTGCTCACTGAGGCCAATGGGTTAGGTAGAGTTATGATGCTGATAATAATCAAAGGGATAAATAAAACATATAATACAGAACAATGCAGCACTGGAACAAGCTCTTTGGTCATTCTCACTGTGATTGCATGTGCTTTTTCCAGGTGCTCCGGTTTCCTCCCACACTCCAAAGACGTAGAGGTTGTAAAAATGATCCTTAGTGTGGAGGATAGTGCTAGTGTATGGGGATCGTTGGTCCGCGCGGATTCGGTGAGAAGAAGGGCCTGTTTTCGCACTGTACCTTAATATCAAAATGTAAAGTAAAGTGGTGAAACAGCTTAAATAGTCCAAGAGAAGTTAAAAGGTTAGGTTGACAAAAGTGCTGGAGAAACTCAGCGGGTGCAGCAGCATCTATGGAGCGAAGGAAATAGGCAACGTTTTGGGCCAAAACGCTTCTTCAGACTCTTCAGATTTTCCAGCATCTGCAGCTCCTTCTTAAACAAGAAGTTAAAAGGTTAAACGAATGTGCACTTGGTAGTTACATGTAGTGGAAGCTACACTGATTAGATGTCAGTGCTGAGCAATGGGATTCTCTGCAACCCCACTTGCTGGTTTAATGAACATGTTTTGCTCACTCAAGCTGCAAGCTGAATATCTGACACAGAAGTTTTTCCATGCTGTGAGAATTTTACACTGGTGCAAGTTAACCCTGTTGCAGGATATCGAGTTATAAATAGGTTTGTCCGGGTAAGGATGACCGATTAACTTCCCTGAAGAACATGTCACAACAATCCAGCCTTTTCATTGTCACTGTTTGTTTTTTTATTCATGATTAACGTAAGCATTTGAAGTTACATTCTCCAGCTGCTGCTGTCGGATTCAAAGTACCGACACTCTCCGACTTTCGCAATAGGCGAATTACTCACACTCATTCCGTGTTCAGTCCCGAGTGCAATTTCCACAACACTCAAGTTTACTTCAGAAACAAGCCGGCAATGGCGGCGGTGCTTACCCAGAAGGCCGTGCACTGCAGAAAGTGCCCTGGACGGAGCCGGATTCCTCTGAGACAGTTAATACTCTCAGTGAAGGTACACAGAAAAGCTGGAGAAACTCAGTGGGTGCAGCAGCATCTATGGAGCGAAGGAAATAGGCAACGTTTCAGGCCGAAACCCTTCTTCAGACTTTCGATTTTCCAGCATCTGCAGTTCCTTCTTAAATACTCTCAGTGAGTTATTTTGGACGGGGTATGCAGATTCTGACTTACGTAAAATCTGACTTACGTAAGGGTTCACCGAATGTAACCATTACACAGGCCGGGGAGTGTCTGTAATATCTTCCAGGCTTCTGATTAATAGTCTAGTAGTACTTTATCCATTCGGCTCCTTTCACCATAAAAGACTGCTACTGTGGCAAGGAAACATTTGAAGGGGATCTATTTCACAGTATCTCCTGGATTATCATTGTGAGATCTTAGCACACCAACCTGGCCACATACTCATCTCACCCCTGCCATCGGGAAGAAGGTATAGGATCCTGAAAACAGAAACGTTCAGGTTCAGGAGCAGCTTCTTCCCTACGGCCATCAGGCTATTAAACACCACAACCTCCAAATAAGCTCTGAACTACATAGACTTGGGGGCCTTGGTTTTGTCTTTTTGCATTAATTGGATATGTGTGTATATATATAACATATACATATACATATATATATATGAACTTTTTTTGTTTATTACATTATTTACAGAGTACTAACATATTCTGATGTGCTGCTGCAAGCAAGAATGTCATTGTTCTGTCTGGGATATATAATAAAACACTCACTTTTGAATCAGCAATCCATAGTTACCCGAGGAACGTGAAACATTGTAACATCTCAATGAATCTGTTCAAAGTGGACCTTGGTGGCAGTGGTGGTGAGCACAAGGATTTAAGAAACAGTGGTAAGATTGGTCTACACTTAAGCTAGCTCCACCATTTAATATGATCGGCAATTTTCCATTGCATTTCCTTCTTCCTGCCCTTTACCCCAAACCCTTTATTTCCTTTTGAACGATTCTCCAGCTCAATGTAACCTTCATTCATTTAACGCGGGGGGGAGGGCATTGTGGAGCGGCGGTAGAGTTGATGCATTACAGCGCCAGAGACCCAGGTTCCATCCTGACTACGGGTGCTGTCTGTACGGAGTTTGTACGTTCTCCCTGTGACTGCGTGGGATTTCTCCGGGCGCTCCGGTTTCCTCCCTCACACCAAAGACGTACAGGTTTGTAGGTTAATTGGCTTTGGTAAAAATTGTAAATTGTCCCTAGTGTGTAGGATAGTGTTAGTGTACAGGGATTGCTGGTCCTATTTCCGCGCTGTATCTCAAAACTACACTGAACTAAATTTACTCGCTTAGGCACGGAGCTTGAAGCAAACAGATCCGATAATTATGTCCCATCGGGAGCCGATGACTAAACCACAAACATGGTACAAACAACATTACAAGATGTAACCATGACACAGTTCCTTAAGATTGTGGCATCTCACCAAACCTAAGGGAACACTTCCTTTAGCAGCTGATAGATACACTTCACAGTCTCATTCATCAACAACACAGTATATACAGGCAGATTCCAAAAATTCTACAACGCTTTGCATGATTACACTTCTCCTCATCTCAGGGGACACATTCGACCCATCGATCAAATTCCTAATGAGGTCGAGATCGGCCGCCACACTTGGCCTGGGCACCACATTTCTGGGGGGGGCTTTCAGGGTGGGGGGGGGGGGGGGGGGGGGGGGGCTCTCGTGTTTTTAAGTGGCTCTTAAATTTTGTTGGATTGAAAAGGAAGTTGAATAACCTGTATATCAATCACTTCTGTGTTGGGTGAGGATCACAGATGAATCGTTGCCAGTATAGAGTATCTCATGACTTACTGCTTAATGATCTACCCGAGATTAATGGGAAAACAAGCAGGAAAAGATTTAATGGCTTGAGAATTAAATCACGCCCTGGCAACTTCATGATCTTGACGTAACTTAGACCTAGCTGTGAGACATAAATTAATGTTCCTAATGTACTGGATATGATTGTTTGACCTTATGTTTTTCGAACATGAAGGAACACAGAGAACTATTCAAATCTTTGAAGATGGCAACACAAGTTGAGGAGGTTATTTATTAAAACAAAACACACACGATTCTTGGCACTGATGAGAGAGGCAGAAAAGAAAAGGAAATAAGCTACACTCAACCTTTGTGAATCACCGGTTGGGTCTTACCCGGATTTTTGTGGCCACCACTATTCGGGAAGGATGTCAAAATCTTGGCGAACGTACAGCAAAGGGTTATTTTGGAATATACCTGGAGACAACGATATTGGGATTGTTAACTCTGTAATTATAAGACTTTAGACTTTAATCATGATCATGCTTTATTAACCAAGTATGTTTTGCAACATATGAGGAATTTGATTTGCCACACAGTCATACCATTAAAAAGCAACTAAACACACAAAATACATTTTAACATGAACATCCACCACAGTGACTCCTCCACATTCCTCACTGTGATGGAAGGCGAAAAAAAGAGATATATAGCATGGAAACAGGCCCTTTGCTCACTGAGTTCACGCCAACCAGCGATCACCCCATACACTAACACTATTCTACACACTAGGGACAATGTACAATTTTATCAAAGCCAATTAAACAACAAACCTGTATGTATTTGGAGTGTGGGAGGAAACCGGGGTACATGGAAAAAACCCATGCAATCACAGGGATAATGTATAAACTCCGTACAGACAGCATCCGTAGTCAGGATCGAACCCGGGTCTCTCGCACTGTAAGGCAGCAACTCTACCGCTGTGCCGCTGTAGAGTTAAAGTAAGACTTAATATGTAAACATTTGGTAGGAAGGAACTGTAGATGCTGGTTACCTGCATAAGATAGACACAAAATGCTGGAGTAACTCAGCAGGTCAGGCAGCTTCTCTGGAGAAAAGGAAGCGGTGACTTTTCGGGTCGAGACCTTTCTTCAGACTGGGTCTGAATTTATTTAAGTAGTTTAGGTAAACTATGTGCATTCTGGCTAATATCTAGAGTATAAGTTTAATATACAGTACAACCATGGACCGACCAGGTACAATACCTTTAAGCACCATGTTCATTTTGACAGATGTGCATGACGGGCTGAAGGACACAACGTTTTGGATTAACTCAGTGGGTCAGGCAGCATCACTGAAGAAGGTTGATAGGTGATGTTTCTGTAATGAGTCGAGTCGTGCACACGTCAAGGTACAAGACATATTTATTAAAGTACACTTATAGCATTGGTCTGCAGGGTGTTACAGTAACTAGCAGCTACTCAGACTGGATTACGTAAGCAAACTGTTGGTAATATAAACTGCATAGTAGGCGGAGCTACGACTAACAAGTACTACAATTGGTTAGTAGGAAGTTACCAATCTAAATCTTTCCTTGAGGAAACAAAATAAAACATGGATACGTGGATACACGGTGGCTGAAGAATACGGTGGCCGAAACGCTAATAAAGCATATGGGGAAGTATAGATGGTTACTCTAAATCTCCGTATCTAAGGGGTGGCCTGGTGACCCGCCCGGCGCGTGTGCGGTGCAAATCCGCAACTCTTCCTTTCACCGGTGAAGTGACTGGGGAGGGGACAGGGGATGTGACTGGGGATGGCACCAGAGGCCCACCGGGTGGAGGGGGTGAAATAGGCGAGCTGGGCGCTGAACGCCGTGGAGAGGTAGCGGGGGACACAGTCAAGTTCTGGTCTCTGGCTGGATGCGTGGGTTCGGATCCCACTTCTGACACCATGTAATGAGTGGAGTCAAGCACATGTCAAGATACAACACATATTCACTAAAGTACACTTACAGCATTGGTCTGCAGGGTGTTACAGTAACTAGCAGCTACACTGACTAAATTACGTATGCAAACTCCTGGTCATATAAGCCGCATAGTAGGCGGAGCTACTACTAACAAGCACTACAATTGGTTAGTAGGAAGTAAGCAATCTGCAGTTTCGGGTTGGGACCCTTCTTCAGGGTCCATCCAAGTACCTGTCCATATGCCTTCCAAATATTGCAATCGTATCTGCCTCCACCACCTCCTCCGGCAAAACGTTCCAGATATTCACCAAAATCAGTGGGAAAATATATCCCTCAGATCTCTTATAAATGTCTCCCCTCTCACCCGAAACCTGTCGCCTCTAGTCCTAGCAAAGAAAACACAGAAAGTGCTGGAGTAACTCAGTGGTTTAGGTAGCAATGGATCTGGAGAACGTGGATTGGTGACGTTTCGGGTTGGGACCCTTCTTCAGACCCGATGCTGCCTGACCCGTTTAGTTACTCCTGCACTTTGTGTCCTTTGTGTGAACAGCATCTGCAGTTCCTTGTTTCTAAATGATTGACTGAAGTTTCATTTTCTGTTCTGTATGATTACACCTGAACATAAAAATATATTACTTAATTAAACCATGTCAGAGAAGTCGAGAGGAACATTCAGTTGGGGGTGGTGATGAATCAATGGTTACATTACTGGACTAAGCTGAAATCCCACATCACTTTTACACTTTTCTCTCACTTTAAAGCTATGCCCTCCAGTCTCTGACATTTCCAACGTGGGACAGAGGTTCTGACTACCTCCTCTATCTCAGCCTCCCATCATTTTATATACTTCTATTAGGTCTCCCCATGTGAAGTTAGAGGAAGGGATATAGGTGGAAGGGGACAGGGGAAGAGAAAAGGGGGACAGAACAGTGGAAGAAATATTTAGTTTAGTTTATTGTCACGTGTACCGAGGTACAGTGAAATGCGTCTTTGTTGCGCGCTATACAGTCAGTGGAAAGACTGTGCATGATTACAATCAAGCTGTCCACAGTGTACAGTCAAAGGATAAAGGGAATAACCTTTAGTGTGATATAACATCCAGTAAAGTCTGATTAAAGATAATTGAGGTGGATGGTAGGCCGGGACTGCTCTGCAGTTGTTGCTTTTTATTGCGTGCTAACCAGTCAACAGAAACAGGGCATGGTTACAATCACCAGACACATGATAAAGGGGATGACGTTTAATGCAAGATAAAGTCCAGCAAAGTCCAATTGAAGCTAGTCCGAGGGTCTCCAAAGAGGTAGATAATAGCTCAGGACCGCTCTCTAGTTGATGATAGGATGGTTCAGTTGCCTGATAACAGCTGGGAAGAAACTGTCCCTGAATCTGGAGCTACGCGTTTTCACTCTTCTGTACCTCTTGCCTGATGGGAGAAGGGAGAAGAGGGAATGACTGGATGAGACTCGTCCTTGATTATGCTGGTGGCCTTGCTGAGGCAGCGTGAAGTGTAGATGGAGTTAATGGAAGGGAGGTTGGTTTGCGTGATGATCCAAATGGGTGAACACAGTAAAATTAACAGCTTAGATCCTAGCGACTGGTGACTAAAATAAGCACAGTAGTGTCGTGAATGACCTGAACCTTTATAATGAACCAGCGCAGCCAATATTTTATGCCTAGAGTTGGCAGAATGGTGTGTGCTCACTGAGATTACATGGGTACAATTTATTTCCTTGTGCTATTTTTAATGCACTGGTTAAAGAGTTCATAATAAACTCTCGACTGTAATTTAAATTTTGAAATAAATCCACAAGGGCATTCAAGTGGCACAGGTGGGAATAAGTCAAGACTGACAGGCAATGCGCTAAAAATAACACATAGTGTAAATTAAAATAAGAATCTACTTTTGTGGAAACAAGGAACTGCAGATGCTAGTTTACGAAAAACGACTCAAGGTGCTGGAGTTACTGGGTCAGGCAGCATCTCCTGAGAACTTGGGTATGTGACAGGTCAGGACTGTTTTTCAGACTGATTGTAAATGGGGGGGGGGGGGGGGGGAGATAGAAAGCTGAAAGCAAGGAGGGGAAGGACAAAACCTAACAGGTAAGGTTGAGTCTGGCAGAGGGTTGATCTTATCACCTCTATCATCTCCTAGGTGGTGACAGATCTATTTATTCCCCTCATGATTTTATACACCTCGATAAGATCACCCCTCAGCCTTCTGCATGGCAGTGAAAAGAAGTCTAAGCCTGCCCAACCTCTCCCTGGAGCTCAGGCCCTGGCAACTTTCTCGTCAATCTTCTCTGCACCCTTTGGATCAAAAATGTTCGACCTGAAACACTAACTGTTTTTTTTTTTCTATAGATGCTGCCTGATATCACAATGCTGTCTGATATCACAATTAAAGCACACGGCATTGGGGGTTCAGTATTGATGTGGATAGAGAACTGGCTGGCAAACAGGAAGCAAAGAGTTTAGTAAACGGGTCCTTTTCACAATGGCAGGCAGTGACTAGTGGGGTACCGCAAGGCTCAGTGCTGGGACCCGAGCTATTTACAATATATATTAATGATCTGGATGAGGGAATTGAAGGCAATATCTCCAAGTTTGGGGATGACACTAAGCTGGGGGGCAGTGTTAGGTGTGAGGAGGATGCTAGGAGACTGCAAGGTGACTTGGATAGGCTGGGTGAGTGGGCAAATGTTTGGCAGATGCAGTATAATGTGGATAAATGTGAGGTTATCCATTTTCGTGGCAAAAACGGGAAAGCAGACTATTATCTAAATGGTGGCCGATTGGGAAAGTGGGAGATGCAGCGAGACCTGGGTGTCATGGTACACCAGTCATTGAAGGAAGGCATGCAGGTGCAGCAGGCAGTAAAGAAAGCGAATGGTATGTTGGCTTTCATAGCAAGAGGATTTGAGTATAGGAGCAGGGAGGTTCTACTGCAGTTGTACAGGGTCTTGGTGAGACCACACCTGAAGTATTGCGTCCAGTTTTGGTCTCCAAATCTGAGGAAGGACATTATTGCCATAGAGGGAGTGCAGAGAAGGTTCACCAGACTGATTCCTGGGATGTCAGGACTGTCTTATGAAGAAAGACTGGATAGACTTGGTTTATACTCTCTAGAATTTAGGAGATTGAGAGGGGATCTTATAGAAACTTACAAAATTCTTAAGGGGTTGGACAGGCTAGATGCAGGAAGATTGTTCCCGATGTTGGGGAAGTCCAGGACAAGGGGTCACAGCTTAAGGATAAGGGGGAAATCCTTTAAAACCGAGATGAGGAGAACTTTTTTTCACACAGAGAGTGGTGAATCTCTGGAACTCTCTGCCACAGAGGGTAGTTGAGGCCAGTTCATTGGCTATATTTAAGAGGGAGTTAGATGTGGCCCTTGTGGCCAAGGGGATCAGAGGGTATGGAGAGAAGGCAGGTACGGGATACTGAGTTGGATGATCAGCCATGATCATATTGAATGGCGGTGCAGGCTCGAAGGGCCGAATGGCCTACTCCTGCACCTAATTTCTATGTTTCTATGTTCCCCAAAATCCTCCGGACTCTCAGTCTGAAGAAGGGTCTTGACCTGAAATGTCACCTATTCCTTTTCTCCAGAGATGCTGCCTGATCCACTGAGTTACTCCAGCACTTTGTGTATTTTTTAAGGAACCAACACTAGTTGTTCAATTGGACATGACCGGCCTCCCTCCTGTCCCAATGAAACACCAAACTAACAGCTAATTGGTCAAAGGTACACAAAAATACTGGAGAAACTCAGCGGGTGCAGCAACATCTATGGAGCGAAGGAAATAGGTGACATTTCGGGCCGAAACCCTTCTTCAGACTGATGGGGGGTTGGGGGGAGAAGGAAGGAAAAAGGGAGCCCGAGGACGGGGGGATGGGAGTAGACAGCTCGAGGGTTAAGGAAGGGGAGGAGACAGCAAGGGCTAGCAAAATTGGGAGAATTCAATGTTCATGCCTGCCGGACGCAGGCAACCCAGGTAGAATATGAGATGCTGTTCCTCCAATTTCCGGTGTTGCTCACTCTGGCAATGGAGGAGACCCAGGACAGAGAGGTCGGATTGGGAATGGGAGTTGAAGTGCTGAGCCACAGGGAGTTCAGGTAGGATCTTGCGGACTGAGCGGAGGTGTTCGGCGAAACGATCGCCCAACCTCCGCTTAGTCTCACCGATGTAAATCAGCTGGCATCTAGAGCAGCGGATGCAGTAGATGAAGTTGGAGGAGATACAGGTGAACCTTTGTCGCACCTGGAACGACTGCTTGAGTGGAGTCGAGGGGGGAGGTAAAGGGACAGGTGTTGCATTTCTAGCGGTTGCAACGGAAAGTGCCCGGCGAGCGGTGGTACGGGAGGGAAGGGAAGAATTGACAAGGGAGTTGCGGAGGGAGTGGTCTTTGCGGAAGGCAGACATGGGGGGAGATGGGAAGATGTGGCGATTGGTGGGTTCACGTTGGAGGTGGCGAAACTGACGTAGGATTATTTGTTGTATTTGCCGGCTGGTGGGGTGAAAGGTGAGGACTAGGGGCACTCTGCCCTTGTTGCGAGTGCGGGGATGGGGAGAGAGAGCAGTGTTGCGGGGTATGGAAGAGACCCTGGTGCGAGCCTCATCTATGGTGGAGGAGGGGAATCCCCGTTCCCTGAAGAGCGAGGCCATTTCCGATGCCCTGGTGTGGAACGTCTCATCCTGGGAGCAGATGCGGTGAAGGCAGAGGAATTGGGAGTAGGGGATGGAGTCCTTACAGGGGGCAGGGTGGGAAGACGTGTAGTCCAGATAGCCATGTGAGTCAGTGGGTTTGTAGTGTATGTTGGTCAGAAGTCTATCCCCTGCGATAACCATATAACAATTACAGCACGGAAACAGGCCATCTCGGTCCTGCCTGCACTCATACCATAACCCTCCATTCCCTTCTCATCCACATGCCTATCCAATTTATTTTTAAATGATACCAACGAACCTGCCTCCACCACTTCCATTGGAAGCTCATTCCAAACCGCTACCACTCTCTGAGTAAAGAAGTTCCCCCTCATGTTACCCCTAAACTTCTGTCCCTTAATTCTGAAGTCATGTCCTCTTGTTTGAATCTTCCCTATTCTCAAAGAGAAAAGCTTGTCCACATCAACTCTGTCTATCCCTCTCATCATTTTAAAGACCTCTATCAAGTCCCCCCTTAACCTTCTGCGCTCCAGAGAATAAAGACCTAACTTATTCAACATTTCTCTGTAACTTAATTGTTGAAACCCAGGCAACATTCTAGTAAACCAGGCAACATTCTAGGATGGAGATGGTGAGGTCAAGGGATGGTAGGGAAGTGTCGGAAATGGTCCAGGTGTATTTGTGCCTCAGGTGTATAGCTAATTGGTCAACGCAGGCAAATAGATATCCAATCAGAGACCCAACAATGCTGATCAACCAATCAGAAATGTAATTGACATTCAATAGCCAATCAGATGGCAGGATGAGGTCAAATAGCCAATCAGAATGCCCAACGCCCAGCCCAAGGGTGATTGGTCCTCATTCACCAATCAGAAAGTGAATGGGCGCCCATTTTATCCAATAGGACGAGGAACAGACTGCCATTGGCCAATGGGAAAGCAAGTGTAGCTTCATTGGGCCAATAGATAATACATGATGCTATTTGCAAACATGAATCTTTCAAATGTTGGAGAATTTGCTAATTAATAATGTTTGAACCAAACACAGTTGCCTCATCCTCAGTATTGAGCCCAGAGGATCCGTTGCTCCTGTTGCCCGGGGTGGGAACGTTTGTCCGGGCGAAGGGGGGAGGGATTAGCGGCCGGACCCGCAAGCGCCTGGTCCGCCCTCCTCAGCGCTCCGCCGGCGATGGAGATGCTGGCGAGCGCCGTCCGGGCGCTGAACCTCCTGCTGCGGCAGCGCCGGCTTCATGGGGCCCTGGCGGCCGTCAAGGGCTTCCGCAACGGGGTGGTGTGAGTGTGTCCCGCCGGCTGGGCGGCTCGGGGCGCGGAAAGGCCACAATAGTCTGGATTAATAGCGTGCTATGGAAGAGAATGGGGTTTATTACCTTGTTTAGTGCTTTATGGAGGGTAAAGGAACTAGTATCTGCATTAACAGCGCCTTTGTACTGTAGGGGAAAGACGTCTAAAGTCTGGATTAGTAGCTTGCTGCAGAAGAGAAGGAGTTTATTACCTGGTTTAGTGCTTTGTGGAGGGTTAATCTGCATTACAGTGCCCTTGGGCGGGCGGGCGGGGGGTGGTTATTACCTGGTTTATTTCTTTATGGAGGGTAAAAGGTCTATTATCTGCATTAATAGTGCTCTTGTGGGGGAAAGAGATTTATAGTTTGAATAAAAAGTGTCCGTGGAAGAGAAGGGGGTTATTACCTGGATTAACAATGTCTTGGGGGTTAAAGAAGTTTAAATGCTGAATTAACAGTGCCCTGTGAGTGAGGGTGGGGGAAGAGGTTTATTACCTAGATTAAGTGCTTTAGGAGGAGGGGGTAAAGGGTCGATTATCTGCATTAGTGCCTTGTGTGGGGGGAGGAGCAGTTTATAGGTCAGTAGACCAAAGGGGACCCATTGGTTCCCGTCCCCTCAACGTGCGGTGGGTGGGGGGGAACAGTCTGTAGTGTTACCACACACACACACACACACTAACCACCCCACACACACACACTAACCCCCCCCCACACACACACACACACACACACACTAACCACCCCCCTTGATATTATATTAATATTATTCATTAGCTTATTTTACCCCATCCCCGCCCTATCCACTCTTGCATAGCCACCAACTCGCAGGCGTAACTAGAGAGAGGGGGCCAGAGACAGAGAGAGGGGGGGGGGGTAATTACTACATGGTGAAACCAAAATGTATAAAAATGGCTCTGACTAAAGTGATTTCTCAACTCCTTCCCAAAAGAATGTCTTTCAATTCTGAGGCTATGCCCCTAGTCCTAGAATCTCCCACTAGTGGAAACATCCTCTTCACATCCACTCTCTCCAAGCTTTTCACTATTCTGTACATTTCAATGAGGTCCGCCCTCATTCTTCTAAACTCCCAACGAATACAGGCCCAGTGCTGACAAATGCTCATCATATGTTAGCCTTCTCATTCCTGGGATCATTCTTGTAAATCTCCTGTGGACCCCCTCCAGAGCCAGCACATCCTTCCTCAGATATGGTGCCCAAAATTGCTCACGATACTCCAAATGCAGCCTCCATCCACATCCATACTATCCAGGCCTTTCACTATTCGGTAAGTTTCAATGATGTCCTTGCACCTCTTTCTAAACTCCAGCGAGTACCAGTGACGTCAAACATATGTTAACCCAATCATTCTTGGGATCATTCTCGCAAGCCTCCTCTGGACCCTCTCAAACGCCAGGTATGGCTATCCTTCATCAGATATGGTTCCCAAAACTGTTCACAACATCCCAAATGTGGTCATTCCAAAGGCCTCCGTATTACATCCCTGTTTTTGTATTCTAGCCCTCGAAATAAATGCTAGCATTACAATGCCTTCCTTACTAAGCGACTTATTATTTTGGTTAACAGTACTCTGTTGAGGGAAAGTGGTTTATTGTTCGGATTAATGTTGCTTGTAATCTTGCGGGGGAAAGGGAGCAAGGGACTTATTGCTTGGACTAAGTTTCCTGGTGGATGAGAGTTTATTCCCAGGGAGGGGATTGTCAAATCTGGTTTACTGTCATATACACCAGTACGTGGGGAGGAATTTCAGGGATACCCAGGCACCTGAAGGTGTGGCCACATTGTGGAAGTGATGGAAATCTAGAGTATATAGATATTGAAATGTATTAGAGCTGGAATAATTTGTGGCCATAGGGATGGATGAAATCAAAAAGAGACACAAAGTGCTGGAGCAAACCAGCAGGTCAGGCCACATCGCTGGGGAACGTGGATAGATGATGTTTCGGGTCAAGACCCCTACGCCAGACCAGAAGGATTTCAACCCAACCTCTGTCCCTGTCCTCCAGAGATGTTTGACTGACCCGTTGAGTTACTCCAACACTTTGTGTCCTTTTTCACCCAAAGAACAGGTTGCCTTGAGATCAGTTGGCTTTTGATAATGGATGCCTACTCTTGCATGTGACCTGAGAACTTTGTTAACCCAGTCTGTCAATCCAGCTAGTTGCCTCTGGAATTGTTAATGGAGTAGTGAGATGTTTTCTCCCAGCAGATTCTCACATGCAGGTTGATGTGTTATGTTGTTCTGCATTCACAGGCACTTTGGTATGTTCTGCATCTTTTGTTGGTGGAATAAGTGGTCACATAATGCATGGACTGTCTAGTTGATGTAGAGGGCTGTCTACAGCCATCAACTGGGGTGGTTTGAAGCCAGATACCTCTAATGTGGGGTCAGAAATTAAATTTTTATTCTCTGTATTGGTGTGTCGTTAGGAATAACAAATAATTAAATGCATTTGAAGTTAAGGCCTCTGAGATTTGACTGTCCTCAAGGTGGGATGCGATTTTCCTGAATATATTGGGTGAGAATCAAAAGCTTTTCCAACGAGCAGTGTCTGTAAATGTTCTGGGATGTGAGTTTTGCTTGGAATGTGCACTAAAGATCTCAACAGCTTTCTGACACCTGTAGAGTTTTGTGTGCGATACTAATATATCTACATTTTTTTTATTTCAAGGTATGGAGCCAAAATTCGAGCCCCACATGCTCTTGTAATGACCTTGCTGTTTAAAAAAGGAAGGTAAGAATGATGCATATTGAGTTTAAATGCTGACATTACAATTGCATTGTCCATTGTATACAAGGAGCACTGTTTCTAAGTAAAATTATCAGTGGTACTCTCATGCAGGTTTAATTTAGGTCCAAATTTACGCCTCCAGAGCCTGTATTTTATCTTAGTCATAAAAACTCAATCTTCCTCTTCAGGTATTCAATCTTTCTTGTAATTACTCCCATACAAACGTGGAATATATCCTGTGCAAGCAGGGAGTAGTATGTAGATAATATGCACCCTCTTTGGTTTCCAACTGTACCTTGCACACTAGTATAGTGGAGTTGCTACTTTCTAGAGACTTTTCTCTCCATTTTAAAGAAAAGTTGGTTCATAACTGTGTGGCTGTGCGCGCAAAAGAGAATTCACCACATTGCCTTATCCTTCTGTAGTTTAGGAGCAGCAGTGGGCAGAGTGAAGGAAGGGTTTTAGCCATAATCCTAATCTTTCTTCTCGTACATTCAGTCTACAAGACAAACTGAAGGCCATTGCACTCGCCACCTACACTCATTCCCGAAACCTGTCCCTCTTCGTCGTCGCCTACAAGTGCCTGGTGGGAGCTCAGCGCTGGTGGCAGGGTAAGGAGGGACAGCTGCACTCATTCCTGGCGGCTTGTGTCGGCGGCTGGTTGGTGTTCGGAGACAACAACCACATCAACAGTCAGGTAATAAATTAGTTTAAAAATGGGTGCAAAGTTCTGGAGTAACTCAGCTGCCAGGCAGCATCTCTGGAGAACATGAATAGATGATGTTTTGGGTCTGGACCCTTCTTCAGACTGAAAAAGATCCCGACCCGAAAAGTCATCTATCCATGTTCTCCACATTTGTTGCCCGACCTCCTGATTTACTCCAGCACTTGGTGCCCTTTTGTGTATTAACCAGCATCAGCAGTTCTTTGTTTCTAAATAAAATAGTTTTCTGCTTCAGTGTCCATAGTAGCGGAAGGAGTGGCTGCAGTTAAATGTTTTTAGCACAGTGGCGTAGCTGGTGGAGCCACTGCCTCACAGCGCCAGAGACCCGGGTTCAATCCTGATTTCGAGTCCTGTCTGTGTGGAGTTTGTACGTTCTCCCTGTGACCATGCGGGTTTCCTCCTGGTGCTCCTGTTTCCTTCTACATCCCAAAGGCAGCACCTGTAGTCAGGATCGAACCCGGGTCTCCGGCACTGTAAGCTGCAAATCTACCACTGCACCACTGTGCCGCCCTAATTGGCCTCTGTAAATTGCCTGTAGTGAGTGGATGCGAAAGTGGGATAATATAGAACTGGTGTGAACAGTTGATCGATGGTCAGCATGGAGTTGGTGGACCGAAGGGCCTTTCAATCAATCACGCTGTGAAACTAGTGAGAGGAGCTGCCAGACCTTGTTTTACATCCGCATTATCTAGCTTCACCTGAAGATGGCGTTTTGAGCCACTGCTCGGCTGACTTGACCCAACACATCACTTAACCATGTTCTCCAGAGAACTGCAGATGCTGGTTTACAAAAGAGAACAGTGCTGGAGAAATCAGTGGGTCAGGCAGCATCTCTGTAGAACGTGGATAGTTGACGTTTCGGGTAAGGACACGTGTTTGCTTTGATTGCAGTGGGTGGGGGGATTAAAGCTGGAAGAGAGGGGGTGATAGGGGTAGGACAAAGCCTGGCAAGTGATGGGTGGGTACAGGTGAGGGGGGAGTTGATTGGCAGATGGGTGGACTAAGGCCGGAGTTGGGAAGACCACATGTTGTGGGATACAGAGAGAGGAGGTATGAAATGTAAAGACGAATAAAACCGTATTGTATTGGAAGGGGACAGGGGAAGGGGCAATAGTTGTTGTTTGATTAGTTAGTTATCTAAAGTGAGATAATTTGATGTTCACACCGTTGGGTTGTCATCTACCCAACTATTAACTTTATTTTTAATCTATTATAGGGTTTCTGAAGCCACATAATGTGCTAAAGAAATGTAAAAGCTTAGGAAATAACTTAACTTGGCCTTCCTGGGAACATTCTTATTAGCCTTTCAGGTTATTTTGTCATGGGCCTTGTGTGGTTAGAGATGTTAAAGTGTAACTGATGTTATTTTAAGAGTATATATTCCTCTCAAATCACTTTATTGGTTGCCAAAATGGTGGCAAAATCCAAATTTACCTCACCGCTTCCCCATGTCTGTCAATGGAGTAAGATGGCGCCTAAGCTAGGAGACACTCTGCATGCTGGTCCCAGAAGTGGATCTGCAGTCATTCATTATAATCTCTCCACTCTTTTAAACCTCTACTCCCAACAGCACTAAAGGGTTGTTCCCATTATCCTGTATCCGTACACTGTGGACGGCTTGATTGTAGTCATTTATAGTCTTCTCACTGACTGCATAGCATGCAACAAAAAGCTTTTCACTGTACCTCGGTACACGTGACCTCTACTCCAACAGCACTAAAAACTTCAGTCTGAAGAAGGATCTCGACCCGAAACGTCACACATTCCTTCAATCCAGAGATGCTGCCTGTTCCGCTGAGTTACTCCAGCATTTTATGTGAAACACTAAAAACGTATTCATTTTATCATGTATCTGTGCACTCTGGATGGCACGATTGTAATTCTCTCTGACCGGTTAGCACACAACAATATGCTCTTCACTGATATCTGTCACTTAACACAAGAAAAAGAAGGGTCTCGATATGAAACATCGCCTTCCTTCTCTCCAGAGATGCTGCCTGTCCTGCTGAGTTACTCCAGCATTCTGTGTCTATCTTCGGTGTAAAGCAGCATCTGCAGTTCCTTCCTACACATTTAACAAACACTTCTCACCTCTCTCCAATCTGTCTCCCAACAGATAAATATGTACCTGCTGTCTCGCGTCCTCTTTGGACTGTCCCGACTGGCCGTGGAGAAGGGCTACTTGCCGGTGACAAAGCGGGACCCATTCCCGCTGTTTGCTACCTTGGTGTGGGGTCTGGTCCTTTGGCTGTTTGAGTACCACCCACACACACTGCAACCGTCACTCCAGTCATCAATGACCTACCTCTATGACGACAGCAATGTTTGGCACGATCTCTCGGACTTTCTGGTTTACAACAAAAAGAGGACGTAAATGAGGAGATGAAAACCAAAGCAACTTCTCTCTGGCAGGATATTACGTTCAGATTAATGTTCATTTTCCTCTCTACTTGGAAGACCTTACTTACTAGGTGTTATTTTCCCAAGGGAGAATCAATCACAGCAGGGTACAAGGTATCACTGAACATGTAAGCAGTCGTTTAGTGCGTATTTGTACACGGGTTACTGTCCAAAGGGGAAAGAATAAGCACCGTGGACAATGTGTTTCCCTCGGTCTCTATTACACTGGAGTATTTGGGCATATTCTGACCAGTTTGCCATTGCCTGCAGCTGGAGGGGCTGAGGACCCTGGTGTATAGGACAGAATTTGTGTACGAGTGATTGCTGGTTGGCATGGTCTCGGTGGTCCGAAGGGCCTGTCTCCACACTCTAAACTAAATATCCCAACGTTTTCACTTAGTGCCCTGACTGATTCATGGCAATCGTGCCAAATACCTTCTGCACCATCCTGTCGACATATGTTGACACTTCCAGCCAACCAGGTACTTGTTTGTACCCTGAGACCTTTCTGTTTTACACCATTCCCCAAGACCCTGCCAGTCACTGTGTAAATATTACCCTGGTTTAAATGAGCAAAATGCAAAACTTTGCACTTGTCAGAGTTAAATTCCGTCTGCCATCCGTTGGCCCAATTTGCCAGTTGATCTAGATCCTGTTGTATTCTCAGATATTCTTCTCCACTGTCCACTTTACCATCAGATGTGGTGTAATCTCCAAATATGCTAAATTTTCACCAATTCACAATTCGGGCAGTACTGTGGTGCAGCGCTAGAGTTGCTGCTTTACACCGCCAGAGACCCGGGTTCGATCCTGACTGCGGGTGCTGTCATTACGGAGTTTGTACGTTCTCTCTGTGATGGCTTGGGTTTTCTCTGCGTGCTCCAGTTTCCTCCCACACTCTGAAGACGTGCAGGTTTGTAGGTTAATTGACCTCTAAATTGTTCCTAGTGTGTAGAATGGAACGAGGGGAAAAGTGGTTGCTGGTTGGCACAGACTCGGTGGGCTGAAGGGCCAGTTTCCATGCTGTAGCTCTAATGTAAAGCCTCCAAACTAAATAATCCTTCACTATCACTCTCTGACTCCGACTAGCAAGCCAATGTTGTACCCATTTGGCTAATTAACACTGGATCCCATATGATCTAATCTTGTCAAAGGCCTGCTGTAGTCCATTTGATTTTAATTTAAATATTAAAACTGTTGATGGAAGATATTTAATGTAAAGAGCATTTACAGGCCACCAAGAGTGGCTTTTATATCTAATGTTGAACTGCAGAGTTAATTGTAACATTTAATACAAGATTATCATTTCAATAAAATGGGTTTGTAACATGTTTTATTTGTTTGATTAACGGATCAAAGTGGTTATTGTTTCTAGACAGTACATTTTATAGGCTGTGATTTTCAGATATGCTGGTCCTGTCTTTGGAGGACTGGGAGAGGGAAAGAGCGAAAAAGTGCAGGAAAAGTTTTTCTGTGAAGAACTAAATGTTATCCATGATATATAGGGACAGGAAAGGGTGGTGGGTGTATGGAAAGAGCTGCCAGTTGAGGCAGTAACTATAACAGCATTTAAAAGACACTCGGGTACATGACCAGGAAATATTTAGAGGAATATGGGCCAAACGCGGGCAGGTGGGACTTGCGTTGATAGTACATCTTGGTCTGCATGGAGAAAGTTGGGCCGAAACGCCTGTTTCCACGCTGACCAGTGAGCACCCTTACACTAGTGTTTAAGAAGGAACTGCAGATGCTGGAAAATCGAAGGTACACAAAAATGCTGGAGAAACTCAGCGGGTGCAGCAGCATCTATGGATCGAAGGAAATAGGCAACGTTTCGGGCCGAAACCCTTCTTCAGACCCTTACACTAGTTCTATCCTATGCACTGGGGGAAATTTACAGAAGCCAATTAACCTAAAAACCTGCACATCTTTGGAATGTGGGTGGAAACTGGAGCACTCCAGAAAAAAACCTACATGGTCAGTGGGAGAACGTAGAAACTCCAAACAAACAGCACCCGTGGTCAGGATCGAACCAGGATCTCTGGCGCTGTGAGGCAGTGACTACCACTGCCCACCTTGGTATCGGTCGTGATTGGCTTTGGTCTTGTCTTGTGCTTCTGGCCATCTGAAAACACTCTGGAATCTCCAGGAACATACAATGTAGAAAGGTACAGCACAGGACCAGGCCTTATGGCCCACAATGTCTGTGCCATAGTAAGATTAACGTCCTCTGCACTACTCTAAACACCATGCCAAATCTTTAAGAAGGAACTGCAGATGCTGGAAAATCGAATGTAGACAAAAATGCTGGAGGAACTCAGCGGGTGCGGCAACATCAAAATAAATATTTATTCCTTTGAGTACATCTGTTTTATCAATAATAACACTTGGAGAGTCTGACGAAGGGTCCCAACCTGAAACATTGCCTGTCCACGTTTTTCAGAAATGCTGTGAACCAGTATCTGTAGTTCCTTGATTCTATATTAAAACTATTGATACTAAAACTATTGGGCGGCACAGCAGTAGAGTTGCTGCCTCATAGCACCAGAGACAAGGGTTCGATACACGTGCTGTATCCCTGAGACCATGTGGGTTTTCTCCAGGTGCTCTGGTTTCCCCCCACACTCCAAAGACGTACAGGTTTGTAGGTTAATTGGCTTTGGTAAAATTGTAAATTGTCGCTAGTTTTAGTGTGCGGGGTGATCGCTGGTCGGAGCGGACTCGGTGGATTAAAGGGCCTGTTTCCATGCTGTCTCTTTAAAGTAGAGTCTAAAGAGAAGGGATATGTTTGGTGAGTCAACTAATCAGGTGTTTGCTTTACCAATGGTGGGAAGGCCATGAAGATGTTTACATTAGAGAACCAATGATGAATGTGTGCGGCTGTAGACGGGACGGAAGGAATGCTTCCAGCCAGAGATGGTAATATTCTACTTCCTAACCTGTCCAAGCTTCGGAAGAGGAATGTTGACCAAGCTTGCCCTTTTACAAACATTTGAGCTATGGATGGCTGATGGGTGTGGTCAGGTTTAGACTTGGTTGTGACATACAGTATTATGGCTCAATTGCATACCTATCCGAATAGTAATGGTGGCGCAGCAGTAGAGTTGCTGCCTTACAGTGTATGCAGCGCTGGAGACCCGGGATCGATCCCGATTACGGGTGCTGTCTGTACGGAGTTTGTACGTTATCCCCTTGACCTGCGTGGGTTTTCTCTGAGATCTTCAGTTTCCTCCCACATTCCAAAGACGTACAGGTTTGTAAGTTAATTGGCTTGGTAAATGTAAAAAGTGTCCCTAGTGGGTGTAGGATACTGTTAATGTGCGGGAATTGCTGTTCGGTGTGAACCCTGTGGGCCGAAGGGCCTGTTTCCGTGCTGTACCTCTACACTAAACTAAAAGTGAAAGCCCTGGATAGAGGGAACGTGGAGAGGGTGTTTCCACTAATGGGAGAGTCTAGGACCAGAGGAAATAGCCTCAGAATAAAAGGATGTTATTTTAGGAAGGAATTGAGGAATTTCAGAGGGTGGTGAAGCTGTGGAATTCATTGCAACAGACAGCTGTGGAGGCCAAGTCAATAGATATTTTTAAGGCAGAGATAGATAGATTCCTGATTAATATGGGCATCAGGGGTTATGAGAAGGCAGGAGAATGTGGTTCGGAGGGAGAGATAGATCAGCCGTGATTGAATGGTGGAGTAGACTTGATGGGCCGAATGGCCTAATTCTTCTCCTATCACATATGAACATGAACTATCCTAAATGCGATCCCGCTGGCAGAACAGATTTGAAATCCTTTCCATCCAGTACTGCTCTTCATTGTATTCGAACCAAACTCTTCTAAAAGAAGCAATGTTGGGTTATTACTAAACGGATGCAAATTATATTTGATCTCTTACCTAAGACCGTGAGATATAGGAGCAGAATTAGTCCATTCGGCCCGTCGAGTCTGCCTCGCCATTCGATCAAGCTCATCTTTTTTTCCTCCACAACCCCATTCTCCTGCCTTCTCCCCATAACCTTTGACACCCATACCAACCAAGAATCTGTTAATCTCCGTCTTAAAAATAACCAATTTCCTGGCCTCCACAGCCTTCTATGGCAATGAATTCCACCGATTCACTAAAGAAAGTCCTCATCTCCTTTCTAAAGGTACATCCTTTTATTAGTCATACAGTGTGGAAACAGGCTCTTTAGCTCAACTTGCTTGAACCTACCAACATGTCACATCTACTCTACTCCCACCTGCCAGTGTTTTACCATATCCCTCTAAATCTATCCTATCCATGTACCTGTTTCTTAAACATTGCAATAGTACCTGCGTCTACCTCCTCCGGCATCTTGTTCCATACATCGACCATCCTTTCCTAAAAGTTACCCCTCGGGTTCATATTAAATCTTTCCCCCGCACACTTTAAACCTATGTCCTCTGGTTCTTGATTCCCATACTCTGCATTTACCTGATCTATTCCTCTCATGATTTTGTACATCTCTATAAGATCAACTCTCATCCTCCAGTGCTCCAAGGAATAGAGTTCCAGCCTGCTCAACCTCTCCTTATTGCTCAGTCCCTCGAGTCCTGGCAACATCTTCATAGCGTCTTTGCACCCTTTCCAGCTTGATATCTTTCCTATAAAAGGATGCCCAAACTGAACACGATGCAAAATGTGGTTTCACCAACAACTTATGTAACTGCAACATGATCTCCCAACTTCTATACTCAATCCAATCCCTGCCATCCTTGAAATACTGTAGCTTCAAGTTGCTGAAATGACCTATACAACATTTCTCTTGCTAAGGTATGGGTGCAACTGCGCGCTAAACAACTTTTATGGGCTGTAACCACAGATGAAATTGCTGCTTTGCTGAGGGAAACAACTATTATCTTTGAAAATAGGTTAATTGACTATTAAAATAGACTAATTGTTGATTAGTACAGATTAGTACTTCTTGTTTTGTATGGGTGTCTGGGGTAATGGCAGGAGAATGGAGTTGAGAGGGAGGGATTGATCATCCATGATTTGAATGGCCAGAGTAGACGATGGGCCGAATGGCCCAATTCTGCTCCTATCATCATTTGTGAACATGAAAATATGAAGTAAAATGACTAGAGCAGGGATCTTGCTGCCTGAACATGTCTCCTGAAGCGGATTGACATGGCAACTGTTCAGTAGGTAAAAATAACTTGTTTTATTGCAAATATTCCCCTCAGAATATTCAGCAATTCCCTTGTCATCGAGATACATGCTTGGCACTTTCTTCATAGTAATCAAAGAGCTGTCCCCATAATATGTGGTGACTGTGTATGGAGAACTGCAGCGAATGGATAAAAGAGAAACAGGCCATGCAGTTCAACTAATCTGCGCGAATATTTACGATCGATGACGATCTATCCGAGTCATCGACATAGAACTGGCAGGCAGGCAAGATGGGAGAGCCAGTCATACACCGTGGAAACAGGCCCTTCCGCCCAACTTGCCCGCACTGACCAACATGCCCCATCTACACTAGTTCCACCTGCCTGCGCTTAGCCCACATCCTTCTAAACCTTTCCAACTATGTGCCTATCCAAAAGTCGTTTAAATGTTGTGATAGTACCTGCCACAACTACCTCCTCTGGAATGTGCAGGAAGGAACTGCAGATGCTGGTTTAAACCGATGATAGACACAAAATGATGCACAGTAACTCAGCGGGACAGGCAGCATCTCTGGAGAGAAGGAATGGGTGACGTTTTGGATCGAGACCATTCTTCAGACTGAGTCAGGGGAGGGGGAGATACAGAGATAAGGAAGTGTCAGGTGTGAGAACGAGAGATCACAGGGGGTGGAGATCAAGGAAAACGTAGAATAGATCTTTGTTAGCTAGGAGAATGTAACAACATAGCAAACAGAGATAAAATGTAATCAGGGACAGTCAGACTGGTCGGAGAAATGGGAAGGGGGAGGGATGGAGAAAGAGGGAAAGCAGGGGTTACTTGAAGTTAGAGAAGTCAATGTACATTCCGCTCGGGTGTAAACTGCCCAAGCGGAATACGAGGTGCTGTTCCTCCAATTTGCGCTGGGCCTCACTCTTACAATGGAGAAGGCCCAGGACAGAAAGGTCAGTGTGGTAATGGGAGGCGGAGTTAAAATGTTTAGCAACCGGGAGATCAGGTAGCTTTAGGCGGACTGAGTGGAGGTGTTCAGCGAAACGATCGCCGAGTCTGTGCTTGGTCTCACCGATCCATTAGGAGTCCACACCTGGAACGGAAGATACAGTAGATGAGGTTGGAGGAGGTGCAAGTGAACCTCTGCCTCACCAAAAGACTGTCGGGGTTCTTGGACAGAGTCGAGGGAGGAGGTATAGGGCCAGGGGTGGTAATGGAGGCAGATACGAGAGTGGCGTTCAGAGGATTTTATATAGACATGGATATGCAGGGAATAGAGGGATATGGATCACGTGCAGGAGGAAATTAGCTTAACGTAACCTACAAAACCAAGTCTTTGGGATGTGGAAGGAAACCCGTGCATTCACAGGGAGAAAGTACAAACTCCACAGATAGCAGCCGAGGTTAGAATCGAACCTGGGTTACTGGCGTTGTGAGGCAGTGCCTCTACCAACTATGCTGCATCACTTCTGTTACAATATAGTGTCCTCAAAGATCATAAATGCAACATAATCCTTTATTTAAATTGCATCGATTACTGTCCTTGAGGGTATTAATTTAATCGCCTTCCTGTTGTATGCTCAGCTGTTGTGAATACTTTTGTGCGTTTACAGCCCTTATGTGCGTGGGTTGGTAAACTGGCCCTCCCATCTTGCCTGCTGGCTGGTTCAGTGGTGTGTACATATCGCCATGCCTCAATCAATAAAACTACAGCACAACTGCATGAAGGTTGAAGCAGATTGGAGGTGTTGTGACTGAACTTTCCACCAGTTAATGGTTCAATGGTGCCTTACGTGGCAACAGGGCGGCACGGTGATGCATCACTAAAGTTGCTGCTTTACAGCGTCAGAGACGCGGGTTCGATCCTGACCACGGGTGTTGTCTGTATGTAGTTTGTACGTTCTCCATGTGACTGTGTGGGTTTTTCCCGGGTGCTCCGGTTTCCACCCACGCTCTAAAGACGTACAGGTTTGTAGGTTAATTGGCTTCGGTAAAAATTGTATATTGTCCCTAGTGTGTAGAATAGCGTGAGTGTGCGGGTGATCGCCAGTCGGCGCGGACTCGGTGGGGCGAAGGGCCTGTTTGTGCACTGTATCTCTGTAAAATGTGCAAACGCACAGTGAAATTATTTTCTTACGTATGGTCTAGTAAAGTATTGCCGTACCTAAGCACAATCCCCGATTATTAAAGTGTACAACAGAGCAAAGTAGTAATGGCCGAGCTGGGATTTAGTGATGAGTAATGATGTCTAATAGCTGATTTATCAGCTGTGAATGTAACCTCTGGCCCACATCCACACCCAATCCGATGATGAAAGGATCCAGAGTCCTGGAGTAACCCGGCGGGTCAGGCGGCATTTCTGGAGAAGTCGGGCAGACTTTATTTGGAATCTGATCTTATGCCGCTCACATACATTCTTCCTTATTTAAAAAAAAATGCACTTCATTCATAAAAGTTTAACAGCTGAAGTGTCATCAATGGGTACATTTTGTTTACAATGCCACCTCGGTCACAATCCTGTTATCCCAGATTAAAGGTAATTGCCTCGCTTAAATGTTCATCACATCGGCATATTTACAACACTATTTCCCCCCAAATTACACTTTATACAGAGTAATTATAAATATATACTAAACAAGAACGGTGCTAAAACTCTTCCGACATTCTCAGCGGCCATGGATACATTCATTAGCTTTGTATTCGGTAGTTTTCACAAACAAATCATGGCTGATCGATCCTTCCGTCTCAACTCCATTCTCCTGCCATCACCCCGGACACCCGTAGAAATCAAGCTCCCTTTTGCCATTCATGTGGCACCACTGGGGTGATATCCCTTCCCTTGTTTGAAGGACGCAGTAGGACCCGAGACTGTGGTCCTTCCCCACAGAGCCTTGACGTTGGCTGCACCGAGCTTCAGTGCGTCCCTCAGCAAGTACTCTTGCAGTTTGGAGTGGGCTAGTCGGCAACATTCCCCCGACGGACATCTCGCTCTGCTGGGAGGTCTACAAAGTTTAGGCAGACCAAAGATCGTCCCTCACCGACTTGATGACCTTACAGCAGCATTTGACGTCCGTCTCTGAATGCATTCCTGGGAACAGTCCGTAAATCTGAGAGTCCTGATTACGGAGCTGTTTGGGATAAACCTTAACAAGGAGCCTTACATCATTCTACACAAATCCACAATCTGATGACTGGTTTTAGACACAAATGCTAGTGTAACTCAGTGGACCAGGCAGCATCACTGGACAAATAGGTGATGTTTCGGGACGTGTTCCGACCTGAAACGGCACCTTTTTTTCCAGAGATGCTACCTGACTCGCTGAGTTAGTTTAGTTTATTGTCATGTGTACTGAGGTACAATGAAAAACTTTTTGTTGCGTGCTAGCCAGTCAGCAGAAAGACTACACATGATTACAATCAAACCATCCCCAGCGTACAGATACAGGATAAAGGGAATAATGTTTAGTACAAGATAAAGTCTAGTAAAGTCCGATTGAAGATAGTCCGAGGTTCTCCATTGAGGTAAATGGTAGCTCAGGTACCATTGGTCCTGGTAACAGCTGTTCTGGTCCCTGCCTGAACCTTTACCCTGTCCTCGTTAACAATAGGCACTTGGACTTCCAACAAACACCCACTTACCACGGTATAAAGCTGGATGGGTCACTTACATTTCGTCAATACCTGGCTGGTCTCCGCGACAAGGTCATGGCACGTAGTGGCCTCATCCGTAGCCTGGCAGGAACAAATTGGGGAGCCAGTCCATCAACTCTTCACACCTCTGCCTTAGCTCTTGTGTATGCTCCAGCTGAGTACTGCGCACCCGTATGGAGTAGAAGCAGACATACTAGCCTGGTAGACACGAGCTTGAACAGCGCCTTGTGAACCATCACTGGGTGCCTTCAACCTACTCCAGTCGAGCAGCTCCCTATACTCGCAGGCATTCCGCCTGCATGGATCCGAAGGCAAGCAGCAACTCTGGCACTATCTCATGTGCCATGGACCCAGATCTCCTCCTCCATCAGGCTATCAGCAGCGAGCAGAGGCCACCCCGACTGAAGTCCTGTCACCCCTTTGCTCCACATGGAAGACAACTCCTAGCATCCCATCCAGCCAACTGAGACAAAAGCACACTGGACAGCCACCAAGTGGTCACAGGAGTGGATGGCAACCTCATCTCCATTAAACAGCTGCATCTCTTCACCATATAAAAGCTGTCCAGGGTCTGACCTTCCCAGAGGAGTATGGGTGAAGCTCAACAGACTCTGTACAGCATGTGGAGATGGGGGCTCCGCCAGAGACCAGCCTGGGAATGCGGAGCAGAACAACAGACAGCCAACCTGAGTGCCCGCTCTACCACCCGCCAAATGGAGCTCAGGGTCTGGCAGACATTGACACAGAGACAACAACCTGGCTGCTCGACACCCGGCGAGATCTAACTATTCCTTTGGTTTATTTATGTTTCATTCGCAAGAAGAAGTCGTCCCTGAACCTGCAGGTGTGCATTTTCAAACGTCTGTGGGAAGTGCTCGATGGGAGAGGGGAGAAGAGGGAGTGACTGGGGTAAGCCTGGTCTTTGATTCTGCTGGTGGCCTTGATGGTAACCAAGGCTGGAGATGATAATGGGGTGTGAATGGCAGAATCTGATAAGAAAGGTGGAGAGTGAAATGTAGAACCGTAGGGAGGGGTGGTGGATAGTTGGGAAGGTTGGGTAAGGGGAAGGAGGGCTCTGAGGCCTTTCTGATGGGGAATGGAGATGTAAAGAGGCTGAACATCCTTGGTTAAGATGAAACAACGGATTGCAATTTATTATTATCACATGTATCCAGGTACAGGATTTGAGGTACATTGAAAAGAATGAAATTATTGTTTGTATACAGATCAGTAAGATTATTGTCATACATAAAGACAATCTCCGATTAAGTACATAATACATATAAACAGCAAGTTGTTGACTTTGGTTCTGAGATCTTGAGTTTCTCTTCCTTTGTTACCCCCTCCCCCTGAGTTACTACAGCATTTTGTGTATATCTTCAGTATAAACCAGTATCTCTACCTTTCCATGATCATCGTTACTGACGATGATTTGTCCTTTTCCATACCTTGCATTCAGTTATTCCATGTTCCTTTTCATATCTGTTTCCCCCTCCCTGACTCTCAATCTGAAGAAGGGTATCCACCCGAAACGTCACCCATTCCTTTTGTTCAGAGATGCTGCCTGACTGGCTAAGTTACTCCAACATTTTGTGCCTGTTTTCTGTGTAAAACAACTGCAGTTCCTTCCTACACACTTTGATGGCTGGTATCTGAGTCAATGGAGCGCCACTTCCTGGTTTCCTCTGTATCCAACTTCAAACCCGCCCGCCTTCCCAGCGCCGCCGGAAAGAGCCGAGCGCCGCCGATGATTGAGCGGCTCTGAGCGCTCCCCCGGTGAACGACGGGGCAACCGGCCAATGGAAGCTGATGTTGGGCGGACGGCAACCAATGGGGACACGGGATGTGGGCGGGATCTATGCCCGACCGTGGATTGGTCAGTTCCGAACGCCCGCCTCCCGTGAGCGACGTCGAGGTCATCCAATGGGAGCGGGGGAGGGACGAACGGCGGCCAATAACGGCAGGGATTGTGGGCGGGAGCGGGTCGGATCGCTACACGGCCGATGATTGGCCGCCTGTGAAAGTGACGGGGCTGGAGGCCAATAGGCGGAGGGCTGTGGGCGGGGCCAGGCCGGATTGCTACACCGGGCGGCCGCTGTTTCGCGGCAAATATTTGGCGCGTAAAAAGTATCAGTGCCGGCGCCCAGCGCTTCCTGGATCGTGTGGCCGGCCCGGCGGCTCCTTCTCATCGCTGCATCGGCGCCCGGGACCGCTGCAACCACCCCCGCACTGCCAGCAGCAACGCTACCTGCCGCCTTATTTAAAAAAAAATAACATTTTAAGACTATTTCTCTCCTACAGCGAGCAACGCTTCCCTCGTTGCATAAAAAAAGAACAACAAGGTGGGGGGGGACAATGTCCAAAGAAACGTTCCCCGTTGCCATCAAGCCGGAGCCCGGGACGTCCGCGTTGCTAATCTTCTCCTCGCCTGGAAGCGGCCGAGCCGAGGTGGCGGTGGAGGAGGCAGGGACAGGGTCGGGGCAGGCAGGCACCCAGGCTGCTCGCAGGGTGCTCCTTTTCGCCGCCACTCCCCAGGGTCCCGGCTCAGCTGAGTGGGGGCAGCGGCCACCCCTGGGACGCCCTCCGGTAATTTGTTTTCGTCTGTGTGGGGGTGGGAGAGTGATTGAGAGAGAGAACGGTGACAATCATCACCCAGCCACCAGTTCAGCCTGGGCGATCAGGGCTCAATGTTTTTATATCCATATGTGACTTCACATATCTACATTTATCTATAACTACATAGATGTGTCTATGTATGTGCGCACCCAAATGCATTTGTTTGTCTATGTATGGATAAATAGAGGTATGGATATGAGCATATCGAGGTATGTATGTACAAAGGTATATATATGTATGTGAGTGTATGTAGATATAGATAGATATGTGTGTGTGTGTATATATTGATATGTACATACATACATACATACAGGTGTGTGTATCTATACATACACATATCAATATGTGCATATATACACACTATTTTTTATATATATATATATATATATATGTGTATATGTGTATATATATATATATATATATATATATATATATATATATATATATCCATACTTTACAGACTGGAATTGTATGGGCATCTATGTTGCTACCCACGTCCCCATGCAGGCATCTATATCACTGCCTGCTGCCCCATGTGGCAACCTAATTACTGCCCCAAGCCCTGTGGCCTCATCTACATCTGTGTAGCTGCCTGTGCCTCTGTGTGGGTGTGTATCGCCGCCTGTAGTCCCTGGCCCTATGCAGGTAGGTGTATCGTTGCCTGTAGCCCTGTGCCCACATGTGTGCATGTACATTGCTGCCCATTACTGTGCACATGTGTGGTTGTATATCGTTTCCAATTTCCACCCCACTAGCCTATTTACGTGTCACTGCTTGTAGCCTGAGCACATATGTGAGCCTATAATATTATTATGTATACTACTAATAGGGTGTATATCCCGTACACATAGGCATTGGTGTACCCACTGTTACCGAGTATATCCCACGCCCATGTATGTGCACCTTTATTAATGCCTGTACATATGTGTCCATATGTGTGTATATTGCTGCTCACAACCTCATGCTCATATGTGTGCACCTGCACACATGCTGACATAGAGCCACGTGTGTGTGTGTGTTTGCATGCGGCATGTGTCTCTAGCTCTGTCCATGTGTATGTCTGCCTGTAATTGCACATCATTATGCATGACTATGTGATAGACACAAAATCCTAGAGTAACTCAGCGGGTCAGGCAGCATCTGTGGAGAGAAGAAATAGGTGATGTTTCGGGTCGAAACCCTTCTTCATTAACTAAGACCCACTGTTCCAACAGCTGTTTGTGTCTATCTTCGGTGTAAACCAGCATCTGCAGTTCCCTCCTGCACCTTTTGTTTGCATGACTGTGTGTATGTCCGTAGCTGCTATAGAAAAGCAAGTTGATGATGTGTAGGGTTTTTTTGACTCCCTGTCTGGGCCTGACCACCTTGGCAACAGTAGAAATTTGAGGCCTAGTCAATTCTGGTGATCATTGCAGACAGGGAGTTTGTCTCAGAAATGCACAGTACGTAGGTGCAGGGGTGGAGTGGCTGCCTTATAGCGCTGGATTTGGGACCCAGATGGGCCTGTGTTTGGAAGCCTAGATGTGTCTGGATTGTTGGAGAGGGGGTTCTAGATGTGGCTGGATTTGGGGCCCACATGGTCCATGGCCTGGGATTGGAGGCCTAGATGTTGCTGGATTTGAGGGGTGGGGTGGGGGTGGTCTAGATTGTGGCTGGATTTGAGGCACAGAAGGACCTGTATTTAGGGCTCCAGATGTGCCTGGATTGGGGATCTAGGTGGGCCTGTCCTGGGTTTGGGGACTTGGATGTAGCCAGAGAGGAGTGGGTGGGGGTGTCTAGATGTGGCTGGATTTGGGCCAAGATGGGCCTTGCCTGGGACTGGAGGCCTAGATGTTGCTGGATTTGGGGTGGGGTGGGGGGGGGGGGGGGGGGGGTTTGGTCTAGATTGTGGTTGGATTGGGTAGAGGGGAATGTCTAGAGGTTGCTGGATTTGGCATCTAGGTGAGTCTGGGGGGGGGGGGGGGGGGGGGGGGGGGGGCCCCTCGCGGGCTTATGTCTGGGTGCTCGGACGGTTCTGGGGCCCAACTCCAAGAACCCTGGGTCACCGATGCCTCCACACTGCGGGCTTGGTAACCCTTTGCTGCATTTCCTCTGGAACAGCATGGCAGCCGTGTTTTGGACGGGTGAAAGAATAGGTTTAATAAAACGCTTTTTCAAAATGTCCTTGGGGCTTTAAAGTGACGGACTTTGAACGCTCTGTGGTGCGGTTCTGGGGCCACAAGGACGTCTGGTTCCTCATTCGTTGAGGTGGTTGTGTTTAGCCAGTGTTTGGGTATTCCAAGCTGTGCCGCTCTGGCCGAGAGCAGGGCAGGAATGCTCGGCATTCCCATTATTTTTATTGCTATGGGAATGTGGATACGGATTTAATGGGATTGTGTGTGGCTTTGGCTGAAAAGCAAATGGGCTGTTGCTTACCACCGTACGAAGACCATTCTTCCCAGATGGTTCATGCCGGCTCCCAGCAGAACAAACCCGCATCCAGTCGGAATCTCATCACTCGGAGAGTGGTGATAACGCGGACGGGGAGTAGGAGAGGTGAATCGAGAGGATCAAGTGAAGGGAGGAAGCAGGAGGTCAAGTGCCAGTCATCAGCTCTTGCAAGCATAGACTAGTTGGACTGAAAGGCCTGGTTTTAAGGGTGGCACGGTTGCGCAGCAGTCGAGTTGGTGCCTGTTAGCGCCAGAGACCCGGGTTTGAACCTGACTATGGGCGCTGTCTGTATGGAGTTTGTATGTTCTCCGTGACAGCGTGGGTTTTCACACGGTTCCTCACGCACTCCACACACGTGCAGGTTTGTGAGTTAATTTGCCTTCTGTAAATTGTCCCTAGTGTGTAGGATAGTGTGTAGGATAGTGTTGGCGTGCGGGGTGATCGCTGATGTCCGCACGGTATCTCTAATCTGAGCTAAAAAGATGGCGCACCTTGTTTGGCATCTGTTTTCCCTGCTGTATAACTCCATGGCCTCTCTCTGTCCCTTGCACCCGACGTCACTGTGAGTGAACCAGCTCATGGTTTTTTTTTCTCGTGTTGGGCAGGTGAAGAGGAAGCTGGAGCTCGAGAGTGATCATCAGTACCTGGCCGTGGAAATGGAGACCCTGGCAGGGAAGGGCAAGTCTTCTGGCAAAGGTACGTACTGACCGGTGATGGGCCAGTTATGCCTTTGATCCACCAGGTTCTTGACCAGGAGGAGGAAGCAAAAGGGAGGGAGGGGGGGGGGGCTGATTTTACTGAAGGTCATTCATCAATTAATTATTCTTGGGATGTTTCTATTTGAATAATAAAAAAATAATACCTCAATCAACGTCATATAAAATGTTATCTTACTATTATTGATAGACACAAAAAGCTGGAGTAACTCAGCGGGACAGATAGCATCTCTGGAGAGAAGGAATGGGTGATGTTTCGGGTCGAGGCCCTTCTTGTGTTGTTATTTACATGGGCTTCACTTTAGACTTTAGAGATGCGGTACGGAAACAGGCCCTTCGGCCCACCGAGTCTGCACTGGCCAGCAATCACCCCGTACACTAGCGCTATCCAACGCACTAGGGCCTATTTACAATTTTTACCAAAGCCAATTAACCTGCAAACCCGCACGTCTTTGGGATGCCATAGAGGGAGTGCAGAGACGGTTCACCAGACTGATTCCTGGGATGTCAGGACTGTCTTATGAAGAAAGACTGGATAGACTTGGTTTATACTCTCTAGAATTTTGGAGATTGAGAGGGGATCTTATAGAAACGTACAAAATTCTTAAGGGGTTGGACAGGCTAGATGCAGGAAGATTGTTCCCGATGTTAGGTAAGTCCAGGACAAGGGGTCACAGCTTAAGGATAAGGGGGAAATCCTTTAAAACCGAGATGAGAAGAACTTTTTTCACACAGAGAGTGGTGAATCTCTGGAACTCTCTGCCACAGAGGGTAGTTGAGGCCAGTTCATTGGCTATATTTAAGAGGGAGTTAGATGTGGCCCTTGTGGCTAAGGGGATCAGGGGGTATGGAGAGAAGGCAGGTACGGGATACTGAGTTGGATGATCAGCCATGATCATATTGAATGGCGGTGCAGACTCGAAGGGCCGAATGGCCTACTCCCGCACCTAATTTCTATGTTTCTATGTGAGGGGAAACTGCAGCACCCGGAGAAAATTCACCCAGTCACAGGGAGAACGTGCAAACTGTACATACAGCGCCTGTGGTCAGGATCAAACTTGTGGCTAATGCTGTAAGGCAGTAACTCTACCACTGTGCCACCTCTAAGAGCATGCTGTGCACAGATTAGTTGCTTCTTCTACAGTACAGCAGACCCTTGTTTTAACAAACTGGGGAGTAGGTTATTTGGCTTCTGTAAATTGTCCCTCGTATGTAGGATATCGCTAATGTACGGGGCGATTGCTGGTCGGTGTGGGCCCATGGGCCTTTTCCGCACTGTCTCTAAAGTAACTAAAGATGGGGATGGTTTAGAGGGATATGGGCAAATGGGTATGAAAAATCTGCAGATGCTGGTTTGTACTGAAGATAGACACAAACGGCTGGAGTAACTCGGCGGGTCAGGCAGCACCTGAATAAGGGTCCCAACTCAAAACGTCACCCATCTTGTTTTTCCAGAGATGCTGCCTGACCCGCTGAGTTACGCCAGCACTTTGTGTCTATCTTTGCAAGCTAATGGGACTCCCTTAGATGGGGCATCTTGAGCAAGTTGGGTTTTCCGTTCTCTATGACTGCGTTAGCCCCGCGCGTTTGCTCTCGCCGTCAGGCCTGAAGTTGCCGGTGGAGAAGACGCGATACGATACCTCCCTCAGTCTGATCACCAAGCGCTTCATCCAGTTGCTGGGCCAGTCTCCCGACGGCGTCCTGGACCTGAACTGGGCGGCGCAGGTCCTCGAAGTGCAAAAGCGCAGAATCTACGACATCACCAACGTACTGGAGGGCATCAAGCTGATCACCAAGAAGTCTAAGAACCACATCCAATGGCTGTAAGTGTGGCCGCTAATTAATAAGATCGCCGCTGCTCTCTTTACAGCGTTTAAATCACTGACTGAAATGGCCGTGATGAAGGCTGTTTGGCCCATCGTTCCAGGGACAGCCCGTCTGTAACATATAGGGACTCGATGAGATAGGATAACATGGAACAAGTCCGTCCTGTTGATCGGTGTTCGGCGTGGAACGGTGGGCCGAAGAGCCAGTTTCCATGCTGTAGCTCGTGCTGTCAATGTTTCTGCTTATAGATCTATATTTAAAAGTAAATTGGTTTCTTAAGACTTTAGCGATACATAGAAACAGAGAAAATAGTTGCAGGAGTAGGTCATTCGGCCCTTCGAGCCTGCACCGCCATTCAATATGATCATGGCTGATCACCCAACTCCGTATCCTGTACCTGCCTTCTCTCCATACCCCCTGATCCCATTAGCCACAGGGCCACATCTAACTCCCTCTTAAATATAGCCAATGAACTTGCCTCAACTACCTTCTGTGGCAGAGAATTCCAGAGATTCAACACTCTCTGTGAAAAATGTTTTTTGCATCTCGGTCCTAGATTTCCCCCTTATCCTTAAACTGTGACTCCTTGTTCCAGACTTCCCCAACATCGGGAACAATCTTCCTGCATATAGCCTGTCCAACCCCTTAAGAATTGTGTAAGTTTCTATAAGATTCCCCCCTCAATCTTCTAAATTCTAGCGAGTACAAGCCGAGTCTATCCAGCCTTTCTTCATATGAAAGTCCTGACATCCCAGGAATCAGTCTGGTGAACCTTCTCTATACTCCCTCTATGGCAAGAATGGCAAGATACGGTGTAGAAACAGGCCCACCGTCTGCGCCGACCAATGATCACCCCATGCATTAACGCTATCCTATACGCTAGGGACAATTTACAATTTAGAGAAGCCACTTTATCTACAATCCTGTACGTCTTTGGAGTGTGGGAGGAAACTGGAGCACCCGGAGAAAACCCATGCGGTCACGGGAGAACGTGCAAACTCCGTACAGACAGCACCCGTAGACGGGGTCGAACCCGGGTCTCTGGCGCTGTAGGGCAGCAACTCTACCGTTGCGTCCTCGTGCCGCAGCCTTGTGCATCCAATCCAATTGTTGGTAGAGGGAGGGTTGCAAAATTGGGAATTGTGTGCAAAGGGGGCTGAGGAGACCAGCCCCAGATGTGAGCTCCCTCCCTCTTCCCGTCTCGAACGAAGGTCAGGCAGTTCACTAATGCTGGGCTGCACAATGACGTAGGGCCTGGGTGTAGCACAACCAGGGCCTGTATCTACAGGGCCTCAGCCACACTATCTAGGGTTGATAAGGCCACCCCGGGACAAGAGGGAAGTCACTTAATATTAAAAGGTTCTAAAAGTGGCGGGGAAGGTTATTTAGCCCAAGTACAAGCACTGATAAAAGTAGGCAGCTACAAGCAGTTCTGCTATAACTTGACAGTTGTGGTCTTAAGAAGCTTTATTTTATAGAAAATAACATATGAAGACAATACTGTCAGATGGTGGAAAGGAGGTTGGAGAGATTTGGACTTGCAATAATGGTTATTTTTCCCTCAGAATTTCAGACAGTCTTTTCATTAGAAATAAGTATATATATATATACTACAGAATAAGAATAAAGAAGTTGTCATGTCCCAGCAAGAACAATGACATTCTGCTGCAAGTAAGAATTTCATTGTTCTATCTGGGACATGTGACAATAAAACACTCTTGCCTCTTGAAGCATATTTTTGTTACTGCAGGCCAAAATGCCAAAGGTTATATGTAACATTGTTTACTAGCATATCGATGTGCAAGTGGCAATAGAAGTGTATCACTTTGATTGATAAATGCGGCATAGAAACAAGCCCTTCGGCCCACCGAATCCACGCTGCCCCTCGATCGGCCGTTTATACTAGTTCTATGTTATCAAAGGCAGGGAAGGCAGCCGCCCAGAGCCTGTCAGCGACAACCTTCATCTGCCCTTGAGTGTGCGGTTCACGGATTGGTCCCGACAGCCATTACCTGCCCAAATCCCACAACTCTTGGTTCCCTTAATGCTCCTAAAATCCATCAGCAATTCCCTCCTGGAATGAACTCTGGAACTGAGACTTCTTGGGTAGAGAATTCTCACCGATTCTTTTTTAATTTGTTAATTTTTCGGACTGTGGGTAGAGCTGGTATTTATTCCCCGTCTGTAAAGACCGCTGAGTAAGCTGCTGTCCTCTTGAACTACAGTGGCTTGCAAAAGTATTCATACCCCTTGAACTTTTCCACATTTTGTCACGTTACAACCACAAACGTAAATGTATTTTATTGGGATTTTATGTGATAGACCAACACAAAGTGGCGCATAATTGTGAAGTAGAAGGAAAATTTTACAAATAAAAAAACTGAAAAGTGTGGCGTGCAAAAATATTCAGCCCCCCCTGAGTCAATACTTTGTAGAACCACCTTTTGCTGCAATTACAGCTGCAAGTCGTTTGGGGTATGTCTCTACCAGCTTTGCACATCTAGAGACTGAAATTTTTGCCCATTCTTCTTTGCAAAATAGCTCGAGCTCAGTCAGTTTGGATGGAGAGCATCTGTGAACAGCAATTTTCGAGTCTTGCCAGAGATTCTCAATTGGATTTAGGTCTGTACTTTGACTGGGCCATTCTAACACATGAATATGCTTTGATCTAAACCATTCCATTGTAGCTCTGGCTGTATGTTTAGGGTCGTTGTCCTGCTGGAAGGTGAACCTCCGCCCCAGTCTCAAGTCTTTTGCAGACTCTTAACAGGTTTTCTTCCAAGATTGCCCTGTATTTGGCTCCATCCATCTTCCCATCAACTCTGACCAGCTTCCCTGTCCCTGATGAAGAAAAGCATCCCCACAGCATGATGCTGCCACCACCATGTTTTCACAGTGGGGGTGGTGTGTTCAGGGTGATGTGCAGTGTTAGTTTTCCGCCACACAAAGCGTTTTGCATTTAGGCCAAAAACTTCAATTTTGGTCTCATCTGACCAGAGCACCTTCCTCCACATGTTTGCTGTGGCAAACTGCAAACGGGACTTCTTATGGCTTTTTTTCAACAATGGCTTTCTTCTTGCCACTCTTCCATAAAGGCCCGATTTGTGGAGTGCACGACTAATAGTTGTCCTGTGGACAGATTCTCCCACCTGAGCTGTTGATCTCTGCAGCTCCTCCAGAGTTACCATGGGCCTCTTGGCTGCTTCTCTGATCAATGCTCTCCTTGTCAGTTTAGGTGGACAGCCATGTCTTGGTAGGTTTGCAGTTGTGCCATACTCTCCATTTTCGGATGATGGATTGAACAGTGCTCCGTGAGATGTTCAAAGATTGGGATATTTTTTTATAACCTAACCCTGCTTTAAACTTCACAATTATGCGCCACTTTGTGTTGGTCTATCACATAAAATCCCAATAAAATACATTTACGTTTGTGGTTGTAACGTGACAAAATGTGGAAAAGTTCAAGGGGTATGAATACTTTTGCAAGCCACTGTAACTGCAATTAACATTGATCCTGACCTGAAATAATGCCTCCCCTTTTCTTCCCACAGTTGCAGCCTGACCTGCGTATTTCCAGCTCTTCCTGTTTTTATTTTAGACTACCAATGACCCCGTGGTTATTTTGAAAAGCAGAGTAGGCTCTTTTTGTTTTAATCGGTGAGATTGAAAGGCCTTGGTGTTCAGAGGGGGCCGAAGGTGCACAAATTAGCAGACACAGCCTTTATGCTGTTTGACTTCCTGTTTGCTTGCTGTGTACAAGGGCACCGAGGTCTCTCTAAACGACAAAGCCTTTAAATCTCTCACTGTTTAAAAAAAAATAATAATAATAATAATACTTGCTCTGCTTTTCTAATTATCTGTCAAATCGGCTGACTTTGTATTCTCCCAGTTCTTTTTCCTGGCTCGTTCCGTGCCAAAATGCCCTTTTAGCCTCGCAACTTCCTTCCAACCTCATCGGGTCTGGCAGCATCTGGGGAGGGGATAGACAGTCGATGTTTCGGCTTGGGACCCTTCTACAGCACAGTGGCGTAGCGGTAGAGTTGCTGCCTTACAGTGGCAGAGACCCGGGTTTGATCCTGATTATGTGTGCCGTCTGTATGGTGTCTGGATGTGCTCCACGTGACCCTGTGGGTTTTCTCCAGGAGCTCCGGTTTCTTCCCACACTCCAAAGATGTGCAGGTTTGTTGGTTAATTGGCTTTGGTAAAATGTTAATTGTCCCTAGCGTGTATGATAGTGCTAGTGTGTGGCAATTGCTGGTTGGCACTAACTCGATGGGCTGAAGGGCCTGTTCTGTATCTCTAAATGAAACAAAACTACAGACTGGCCGACAGACAATGCTTCAGGTCGGGACCCTTTCTCAGATCGATTTGGCAGACGGTGTCTCGGGGGGGGACTCCCCCCCCCCCCCCCCCCCCCCCCCCCACTTCAGACTTTTAACGGTCTGAAGAAAGATCCTGACCCGAAATGTTGCCTGTCCATTGCCTCCACAGATGCTGACTGACCTGCTGAATTCCTCCAGCGCTCTGTATAAAGTCACGGTGTTGTTTTGTGTTGACACAGTAGCCGGCAGCTTCTGTCGCCGATCTGCTTATGAGGCAGCACATTGATCAAGCGTTTCCTGAATAAAAGAGAAGTGCCCTTCTTGCGGAGGTTACGCCATCGTGTCTGCTCTCTCCGCCTGACCCTGAAGCTCGCGCTGATGCTAACCTACACCCTCGTCAACGATTCCATTTGTCACATGTACCTGGGTACAGTGAAGTGCTTTGTTTTGCATACAACCCGGTAAAATCATACAGCAGACCTCACCTAGGCACTGCACACGTGTCGGCACGTGTTGACACCGACACCGTAACAAATGTTCACCAAACAGTCCTGTGTACTGCCTGCTGCCGCACAAGGCGGCGGTACGGGTCTACCTCTCTTTTAACGGAGCACCTCGCTCTCGACGATCCCCCTCGCCGGTTGCTCGCTGGTTCCTCCTCGCTCTTTGCCACGAGCCCCCCCGGTACTCGGCAGCCCCTCTGCTGGCCGCATCCCCACTTTGATCTCGGTGGCGTGGGTCCACCTCTCTTTACGATCCCCCTAAACTGGTTGCTCACTGGTCCCTCCTCGCTCAGTGCCACAGCGCCCATCAACGTCGGTAGCACATGGCTGCTTTAAGAGTATGCGGTGGGCGGGCTGGGTCCACCGACGAATTCTCTGTCATTGGTTTGCGGTGAGCGAGTCTCTGGTCCGTGGTGGTGAGCCTGACCTGCTGGTGGACTTGGCCTGATGCCGTCTACTACGCTCCTCAGGCCGGGACACTCCCCGCGCGCACACCGCTCCAGCTGACTCCATGGGAATGCGTCATTGTCTGTGGGTGGGGAGTATTTGATAAGTAACTTCCATCACAGGCTGAGTCTTGAGGGATTGCTGGACCTGTGGACTCGGGCAGGAGGCTGAGGTGTACAGTAAAGTGAATGAACAGTTTTAAAAGGGCCATACCTGAAGAATGTAAACCACAGGAATACTGGACAAGATGATGATGGATAAGGAGGCAGAGATACATGGAATGGATGTTTAGAGTTCATAAGGTCTAGGAGCAGCATTAGGCCATTTGGTTCATCAAGTCTACTCTGCCATTCAATCATGGTTGATCTATCTTTCCCTCTCAACCACATTCTCCTGTCCTCCCCATAACCCCCGACACCCATACAAATCAAGAATCTGTTAATCTCCTCCTTAAATATTTCCATTGACTTGGCATCCACAACTTTCCTTGGCAATGAATTCCACTGATTCACCTCCTGATTAAAGAAATTCCTCCTCATCTCCTTTCTAGAGGTAGAGATACTGCAAGGAAACGGGCCCTTCGGCCCACTGAGTCTGCGCTGATCTGCACTATTCCACCTGTTCACACTAGTTCTGTGTTGTCCCACTTTCAATGGTGCTTTTATTGTCACGTGCAAAGGCACGGTGAAATTATTTTCTTGTGTTTAGTCCAGTATTGCCATTCCCACATCCCCGGTTAGCAAGTGTACAGAAATAATCCAATGAGCTCGCATGTCTTGACGCAAATTTTCAAAGTTTCACTTTCTCATCCACTCCCTACACTAGCGGCAATTTTACTGAAGCCAACAGACCTGCAATCCTGCACGTCTTTGGAACGGGGGAGGAAACTGGAGCACCTGGAGGAAATCCATGCAGTCACAGGGAGAACGTACAAGCTCCATACGGACGAGCACTGTGGTCGGGAGTGAACCTGGGTCTCTGGAGCTGCGAGACGGTAACTCTAGCGCTGCGCCACCGTGCCGCCCCTTCTCTCAACCTTGTCTTCCTCTCCAGGGGTGGGAACCAGCTTCCCGACGGTGAGATGGCCGTCCGGTGTCAGGCCCTGGTGAAGGAAATCGCTGAACTGGACGAGAGCGACCGTAGGCTGGAGGAACTGATCCAGAAGTGCAGTCTGCAGCTCAAACTACTGACCGAGGACTCGGAGAGCCAGAGATATCCTTATCACCAATCAGTGCCAATGGTTCGTTTGCTGCTTAGATTGGGCGCATTGTCCAGAGGTGCCCTCCACTTCAGGGCAGCCTGTTGATTTGTCATATCAATAGACAATAGGTGCAGGAGTAGGCCATTTGGCCCTTCGAGCCAGCACCGCCATTCAATGTGATCATGGCTGATCATCCCCACTCAGAAACATTTGGGCAGGTACATGGATAGGCCAGGTTTAGAAGGTTATAGGTCAAATGCAGGCAGGTGGGAATAGTGTAGATGGGGCGTGTTGGTCGTCATGGGCAAGTTGGGTTGAAGGGCCTGTTTCCATGCTCTTAAGACTATCTCATCGTGGAGTTTTGAGTCCCACTGAAGGAGATCTAAGTGCAGAGATGCTGCCACATCCGCTGAGTTACTCCAGTACTTTGTCTTCCATTTGTCTTTTACTTCCAACTCAGCAGTTTTATAGATGCCATTACTAAAAAACATTAAAAAAATTCTGATTTCATTGCTTTAATTAATATTTGCTGGCTGTTGTGATGGATTTGGGCACAGACCCCTCCAATGCTGCTCTGTTGCTGGGGCCTTGTGATTCCTGCGTTCTATGAATGTTCCTTAACGTTTCTTTTAGCGCACGTTTGCTTATGTAACGTGTCAAGACCTGCGCAGCATTGAGGACTTGTCTGAAGAGATGGTGATGGTGATCAAAGCTCCAGCCGATACCAAGCTGCAGGTGACGGACCCCAGTGAGGTAAGGGCTGTGAATGGCCAGCACTCAGTCTTCAGAGCTGGAATCCTGCGTAGACCACCAAGGGGCAGCGGTAGAGTTGCTGCCTCACAGCGCCAGAGACGCATGTTCGATCTTGACTACGGGTGCTGTCTGTGCAGAGTTCGTTCGTTCGTTTTGTGTGTCGGACGATGTAGCTCATTATCGGCTTCTGTCGTCGTCCAACATGTTGAAGGAATTGTCGCCTGACACGTCACAGAGTGCGTCACGTCCAGGGATCGCCATGAGGATGCTTCTGTCATGATCCCCGAAGGAGTTTGTACCTTCTCCCTGTGACCGCGTGGGCTTTCTCCGGGTGTTCTGGTTTGAACCCACATTCCAATTGGCTGTTGTAAATTGCTTCTAGTGTGCCAGTGAGTGGTAGAATCTGGGTGAATTAGATGACGACATGGAGCAGTCTGAAGAAGAGTCCCGACCCGAATACTCGCCTGTCCATGTTTTCCGGAAATGCTGCCTGACCTGCTGTGTTATGCCAGCGTTTTATGGAGAGAATAAAGTTAGATTAGATGAGTGTAAGTGGGTGGTCCATGGTCAGTGTGGGCCCCGGAGGGCCAAAGGGCCTGTTTCTGTTGCTGTATCTCTCTACCATGCTCCATTAGAACCCACAGCGATGATGGAAAGGTTATAATTCTCCATTAGATCTAATGGTACTTTGGACTTTAGAGATACAGTGCGGAAACAGGCCCTTCAGCCCAGCTGACCAGCGACCCTTCATGTAGCACTATCCTGCACACTAGGATTTACAATTTATTTTTACCCAAGTCAATTAACCTGCACACCTTTGGAGTGTGGGAAGAAAGCAGAGCACCCGGAGAAAACCCACGCAGTCACAGGGAGAACGTACAAACTCTGTATAGACAGCACCTGTTGTCAGGGTGGAACTTGGGTATCTGGCACTGTAAGGCAGCAACTCTACCACTGTGCTGCCTGGTGGAGCAGTGGCACAATGGTACTGGAACCATGATGGAAGCTATCTGTCACTCTCCGTTAGATCTAATGTCATTGTATCTATGTAACATTGTCCATCGGATACAATGCTGATGGCCCTGGTGAGCCAAAGGCCTGGTTCTATGCTGCATCTCTCCAGCATCCTCCATTAGATCCTACATTGACAATGGAAACTAATGATAGATAGCATCCTTGTCATAAGCCCTCGTTCTGACGCTCCCTCTGCGTGCAAAGTGCTGCGCTGGACCGTTGACGTGCTGCTGCACGTTGAATAGTTGCAAGTGGGCTGTGTATAACCCTGCGTGTTTGCCTTTGCCCGTAGGCGCTGCAGATTTCCTTGCAGAGCATCAATGGGCCCGTGGATGTATTTCTCTGCCCTGAGAACAGCTCGGGCACGTGCAGTCCCGTGAAGGCTCTCGGCAGCCCCGTGCGAGTCAGTCCCGTCAGGACTGACAGCCTTCACAAAATCGCACATCAGGAACCATTAGGAAGCACTTCGCAAGGCACAGCCCTATCGCCACCTTCCAGTCAAGACCAAGGTTTGTACGGCTTTTCTTACCCTTCCACTTCCTTTTTTTTTTAAATGTAAAAGTCTTGATGAATTACAGGTACACCACTGATTTTTCTAGCATGCTGAAGTTGTAGATGCAGAATTAGGCCATTTCGCCCATCAAGTCTACTCTGCCATTCAGTCGTGGCTGATCTATCTTTCCCTCCCAACCCCATTCTCCTGCCTTCTCTCCATAACCCCCGACACCCTTACTAATCAGTTCCGCGGGTGACCAGCAATCTGTGCACTAGCACTGTTCTGCACACGAGAGAGAGTCGACAAAATACAATTTGCAGAAGCCAATTAACCTACAAACCTGCATGTCTTGGGAGCGTGGGAGGAAATCGGAGCACCCATAGAAATCTCACATGATTACAGGGAGAACATACAAACTCTGTACAGACAGCACCCATAGTCAGGATCGTACTCGGGTCTCTGGCCCTGTAAGGCAGCAACTCTACCGCTGTGCCACTGCGCTGCCCTGTACTATAACATGATATTGCCTTGTCAGACACAGAATGGGTATGAAGTCGTGGTGGCACAGTGGCGTTGCGGTCGAGTTGCTGCTTTACCGTGCCAGAGACCCAGGTTTGATCCTGAGTACATGTGTTGTCTGTACGGATTTGTACAGGGCCCCGTCAACACGTTCTGTACTATAAGTATGTATCTTTTATTTATAAGAGCCCCTTGTTTGATATTCCCAACCCATGCAAATCTTAGTTGCACCAATGCAGTGCAGACTTGCACCAACCCCCGGCCCAAGCATTGAATAGTTTTCATTTCCTTTCACACAAACTTTGCATTTCAGTTGCTTGTAACTGCTGTTTAGATTATTTTTGTTTAACCTGATTACTCTTCAGGTGGGGAGGTCGGATTTTGTTTGTTTACCGGCGTCTTTTGTCTCCGCAGAGACGACCGTTGGCATCTCACCTTTGGCGGTGGTGGACATTGACCTCTCGCCTTTGACCTCCGCCGCCTCCCTCCTGCAGCCGCCAGAAGACATCCTTCCTTCGATGCCCTTTGACGACACCTTTGTCAACCTCTCCCCGCCGCTCCTTCAGGACTACCATTTTGGTTTGGACGATGACGAGGGGATCAGCGAGCTGTTTGACTGCAACTTTGACACTCTGCAACCTCTGGAGTACTGACCCAATCCCCATGGGGTTTGTGGAACTCAAGTCTGGGTTGCCCTGCTCTGGGAACATACGACAACAACCCCCCCTCCCCCCCCCACCGATCTCTTGCCACGTCCCATGCCAACCCTGGCCACCATCTTATTGATCCAAGCTCTAGGAAGACTTCCCAAGGTTATGCAGCTCCCTGATCTATTCCAGCCCCCCCCCGGGCCAGTCGAGATCTTTGGAGATCTGGACAAGTATTTCCAGTTGGTGTTTTAGTTTTGCCGCTGTGTCCATAAGGACACAATCTCAATTCTGCCCTCCCCCGTCCGCTGGGAGTACAACGCGGGTTTTATTCACTGATCTTCTGCTCTCTCCTCTCTAATGGTCTCTCGGGCAAGTCAATGTGGCATTGGAGCACCATCAGAGGCCAGCAGAAGCTCCGATTTCACCCACCCCTTCCACTCTCTGATCCTAATTTATGCCCTTGCCCCCTGTTCTCTTCACCTTCACCCCCACCCCCCCCCCCCCCCCCCCCAGAGCAGATCCTGGATGCCATGTATCAAGCCAGCTTTGGTGTTCCTCACAATGAAAGCTGCTTGACATGGCGATGGATGGAAATGGGCACAAGCCTCGGTCATTTTATTTTTTGAGCAGAGCCATGTTGGTCTAGAGCTCTTCTCCCAGCATGGGAGCGATGGGCCAAATGGTCTCCCTCTGTATGATAAGTGTCTCATCAGTGTCTTCATGTTGGAGATATCCCTCGTCCCCTTACCTTGGTGAGTCAGCCAGGGACCCTGACCCTTCCCACACTACAGTTGTACTCCTTCCCCACCCTCCCACTGCCCCCCCCACCCTCCCCTATACCCTACCTCTTCCCCCCCCCCCCCCCCCCCCCCCCCCCCCCCCCCCCCCCTTCCCTACCCCCCCCCCCCCCCCCCCCCCCCCCTCCCAATTCCCAATCAAGCACTCAGCACTTTAGAGAAATTTGTTTAGTGTTAATCTTTTATTGTGTGGTCTACTTGTGTCGTGAGTTTGTGTGTTTCTATCTCCTGCATTCCCCAAATGATTTTATTTTATGGATTTTTGTGAGCTTTTTATTAGTCCGAGAGAATGCTTCAAAGAAGTTGAACCATCCCCATTCTGTTTGCTCCCTAGTTTGTTTCCTATAGCAGTGTATGTGTCTGTGGAGTCACCGTCTTGGGTCATATTGAGGACCCAGACCGATACCTGGTCTACATGGAGACCATCTCCCCTGTGCCCCACCCGGATTCCCATCCATCTCTCCTCCACCCTCTCCCACTCTCTCCTTCCACCCATATTCCTTCCTCTGGCTTCACAATTTGTTCCTCTTTCCATATCTCACTCTTTTTTTCTCCTCATCTCAGGCCTTTGTCCAACCATCTACCAGTCAAAAATCCGACCCTTAGGCCCATAGAGTGTACTCCACCATTCTATCATGGCTGATCTAACTTTACCTCTCAACCCCATTCTCCTGTCTTCTTCCCATAATCCTTGACACCCATGCTAATCTGCTTTAAAAAAATATCCACTGACATGTCCTTCACCACCGTCTGTGGCAATGATGAATCTAGGGCTAGAAGTCATGGCTTCAGAATTAAAGAATGTTCCTTTAGGAAGAAGATACATGAACAATATAGGTGCAGGAGTAGGCCATTAGGCCCTTCGAGCCAGCATCGCCATTTAATGCGATCATGGCTGATCATCCACAATCAGTACCCCGTTCCTGCCTTCTCCCGATAACCCTTGATTCCGCTAACCCTAAGAGCTCCATCTAACAGCCTTTTGAATGCATCTAGTGAATCGGCCTCCACTGCCATCTGAGGCAGAGAATTCCACAAATTCACAACTCTCTGGGTGAAAAAGGTTTTCCTCATCTCAGTTCTAAATGGCCTACCCCTCATTGTTAAACTGTGATCCCTGGTTCTGGACTCCTCCAACATTGGGAACATGTTTCCTGCATCTAGCGTGTCCAATCCCTTAATAATGTTATGTTTCTATAAGATATCCTCTCATCCTTTTAAATTCCAGTGAATACAAGCCCAGCCGCTCCATTCTTTCAGCATATGACAGTCCCGCCATCCCGGGAATTAAACTTGTGAACCTACGCTGCACTCCCTCAATAGCAAGAATGTCCTTCCTCAAATTAGGAGGAATTTCTTTAGTAAGAGGGTTGTGAACATGTAGAATTATTTGCCACAGACAGCTGAGGAAGCCAAGTCATTTTAAAGGCGGAGTTTATAGATTCTTGATTAGTATGGGTGTCAGGAGTTATGGGAGAAGGCAGGAGAATGGGGTTGAGGGGGAAAGATCGATCAGCCATGATTGAATGGCAGAGTAGAATCAATGGGCCAAATGGCCTAATCCTGACCAACCAACGTTCACACCATACACTAGAACTATCCAGCACACTAGGACCAATTTACAATTTACAGAAGCCAAGTTACCTACAAACCTGTACGTCTTTGGGATATGGGAGAAAACAGGAGCACCCGGAGAAAACCCACGCGGTGAACAGTATTTCTGGCCCTCTAAGCAATGATTACTGCCTCTGCTCTCTTGGGTGTTTGTGTGTATGCCACCTCCTGTACACTGTCCCAGTTAATGTTCCCCAGAGAAGGCACCAGGGGTGCAGATTTCACAAGGGGTGCAAGAATTGATGAGTGCAGATGCCCCAGACTGAAGAAGGTTGCTGAAGTGAAGCGTCGCCTGTTTGTTCCCTCTGCAGATGCTGCCTGACCCGCTGAGTTATTCCAGCTCATTGTGTTTTGTGAGGCTTGCATTTCTGGCCTGCAATTCCTGGGTGTCCCACCAGGTGGGGTGAATGTTCACTCTTGAGAGCCCGTGTACTGTTAGTTCCTCTTCAACTACTTGCCTCATCACCAACCACACATTTCATACAAAATGCAGGTTTCAAAAGTATATATATAAACTCTCCCACCTGGTAGACTTTGCACCCCATGGGTTCTCCCAAAAATGCATCAAATTCTTTAAAAGCTTTCTGTTCAAATATAAACACCTCCGTTAGGCTTGTGGTTGGTCTGGACTCAGTGGGCCGAAGGGCCTGTTTTCATGCTGCATCTTTGGCCTTGCTTTTGTTGGCCTTCTTTCCTTGCTTTTAGAGATTTAGATTTTTTTTCTCCATAGATGCTGCTTGACCTGCTCAGGATGGGCAAGGTTACAATCGACAAGGGTGGGAACCAAGTTAATAGACACCTAAATTGAGGGACCTCAACTGATTTTGTCCTTGCTCAATATCAAAGAACAAACAGCTGGAGGAACTCGGGTAGCATCTGTGGAGGGAAATATTTCAGGTCAGGACCCTTCTTCAGACAGATCATGCTGAACTGGCCTCTTTTACACCAGTGTGACTAATGGATATTTGTGTATGTTTGACCCGCTGAGTTCCTTCTACAGTTTGTTTTTCACTCAAGATTCTAGCGTGTGCAGAATGTTGTGTCTCCCTGTATCCAGCTACATAGCACTCAATTTACTGAATCCCTCCCAACGTTTTATTTGTGTGTGAGACTGATGTGAGCGCAGGCTTCAGGCCTGAACCTATTCTGTGTCGGAAGGAACTGCAGTTGCTGGTTTAAACCGAAAATAGGCACACAAAGCTGGAGAAACTCAGCGGGACAGGCAGCATCTCTGGAGAGAAGGAATGGGTGACGTTTTGGGTTGAGTCCCTTCTTCAGATTTGTCACCCATTCCTTCTCCAGAGATGCTGCCTGTCCCGCTGAGTTACTCCAGGCTTTTGTGTCTATCTTCTGAATCTATTCTGTTTGCAACGCAGAGAAAAAAAACTGATTGCTTGTGAGTGTTTTTTGTTTGTGTGTATGTATGTACATATATAATATATTTGGTTTGTATAAAGATTAATATGAAAAATAAAAGTACTGAAAAATCAATGTAATTCTTTTTTTTTTTTTTTATAGGAGCATCCAATTTGCCAAATGCAAACTCTGTGATTTAATTTCAGTCACATTTGTCAAGAGATACGTAATAGCCCAGACCAGGCGGCACAGGGGCGCAGCGGTAGAATTGCCGTACAGCACCAGAGACCCGGGTTTGATCTTGACTACGGGTGTTGTCTCATGGAGTTTGTACGTTCTTCCTGTGACCGTGTGGGTTTTCTCCGGGTGCTCCGTTTTCCTCCCACATCCCAAAGATGTGTGGGTTTGTAGGTTATTTGGCCTTTGTCATTCGCCCCTTGTCTGTAGGATAGAATTAGTGTACGGGTGATCGATGGTTGGCGTGGGCCAAAGGGCTGTGCTGTGTCTCTAAAATTAATACCAAAACCACAGCTAAACTCCCTCGATTGAAGGATGATGCAAGAGCATTGGTTACGTGAGAGGGGACTTGGGACCTCGGTTAGTTTGGTACAAAGAAATAACGTGGAAACTGGCCTTTCAGCCCACTGTGTCCATAACAACCAATGATCACCCATTCTCACTAGTTCTATGTTATCCCAGTTATCACAGTAGGGGGCATTTTACAGAAGCCAAATTGCCTACAAAGCTGCACATCTTTAGAATGTGGGGGGAAACGGGCACCAGGAGAAAACCCATGTGGCCACAGGGACCCATGTGGACAAACTATAGACTGTGCTGTAAGTCAGCAACTCTACCTCTGTGCCACTGTGCTGCCTCAAAGAGTAGGTGGAAGACAATGCTCTGATAATGAAGCATTCCCTCTCTATTAGTTTTGAAAGTTAATCGAGGTACTTGACTCAATGGAGAGCATTCTGATGCTGGTTCTGCTATTCGAATGTTCACCAAGACACTTTAGACCATAAGAGATAAGAGCAGCATTGGACCATTTGACCCAGTGAGTCTGTTCTGCCATTCAATGATGACTGATCTATTTTTCCCTCTCAACCCCATTCTCATGCTCCTCCCTGCGACCTTTGACATCCATACTAGTCAAGAACCTATGGATGTCCGCTTTAAGAATACCCAATGACGGCCTCCACTGGCATCCGTGGCAATTAATTCCACATATTCACCACCCTCTGACTAAAATTGCTTAGACACAAAATGCTGGAGTAACTCAGTGGGCCAGGCAGCATCTCTGGAGAGAAGGAATCGGTGACGATTTGGGTCAAGACCCTTCAGACATCTCCATTCTAAAGATGCGTCCTCTGATTTGTCCCTGTCATTCACTTGCTTACCTTTTCCTATCTCTAGATCATAGAAGGCTCTAGTTTTTGTTAAATTTCAAAGTAGACTTTATTTGAGAAATAAATATACAATACATGATTACAAAACTCCATCTGACATTCTCGGAGGCTATACGTACAATACAGTTTCCCCCAAATCACAATTGTTACCCCACACCCTTGCCACTCATGTGGCCCACTGGCGTGGAATCCTTTCTCTTATTTTGAGGGGCGTCTCCACCGCACCCTGCCCCACCCCCATGTCCAGCAGTAATTAGCTACAATTGGGTAACTAACTAATTATATGCTTTAATTTCAGGTCATCCAAGTAAGATTGTTTCATATTTGTTTCAGAATGCTTCACATCTCCGAATAATAACTGAAAAAATGTCTTTCAATTGCCTCGAGGTGGCGCCAAGATTGGACTATTCTTTGGCGGCGGCACAGCTCACGGACGAAGTTACTGGGCCTTCTTGAACTGTCCTGGGGGTGTGACAATCCTGTGCGATCAGCCAGCTCGTTGCCACCTGGCGCCGGAGAGTGTTAAGTCAATCCACGGAAAGCAATCCGGGGAACAAGATGCTAATGTTCTGCGCAAGCAGGTGCCCATGCAAATGTCCGCGGCCCAGGAGTTCGGTCTATAACAATTTTCCACCGTTCCGGGGCACTGAAGATATGGTGGAAAGTGCCGGAGGCCATTTGGCTGACACCTCATCGGCTACGTGTGCTCGTGTCATTGCTCGCTCGCGGGGTGCCGGCGCAAATCTCCTCCGACCGGGGGCCACAGTTCACCTCCGAGCTGTGGTCAGCCATGGCTCGCTTGCTGGGGGTGCAGCTTTTACGGTCTGGTGCGGCAGCTGAAGGCGGCATTGAAGGCACGGCTCACCGGCGGATGGGATAAATCATTGCAGACTTGATTTTTGGCAGGCTAAATCGCCCAAAAATGCACATTGTCTGCGCCGTGATGCCCAACGGGACGCCATTGCTATTCGGAGCCTCTAGCCTGATAGTCGGGGCGTCAATACACTGGAAAGCGTTTCAAAAATAGAATTTCTGCTCTCAAGGCATGTGTTTGAAGTCCTCACCCTATAGAGATCTCAGGAGGGAAGCTGTCCCGGGGGATGATTGGCAGTGAGCGAACGCGAATGGTCCACGGAGAAACAGGGATCTTTTCCTGGTTTCGTCTTCCCCTGAACCGGGAGGAATTAAAAAAGTGCCCAAATGAGCAGACCCACGTGGGGGGAGGCTATACGGCAATTGCGTTGCCACTCATGTGGCCCACTGGCGTGGACAGATTTTGAGGGGTGAGGACCCTGCCCCAATTCCTCACTACATGCTCATTGCCAAGTAAGTGCATATTTGTTTCAGAAGCTTACTAATCTGAAAATGCAATCTGAAGAAAGTTATGGGCTTTTGTGTTACGGTCTGCCAAAATCTAATTTCCGAATACATAACTCTGAAGAATGGCCAATAACATAATACTGATGGGATAAACCAGGATTTTTTAAATCTCAAAAATTTGTAACATTGCTATTCGGAGCCTCTAGCCTGATAGTCGGGGCGTCAATACACTGGAAAACGTTTCAAAAATAGAACTAACACAAAGTCCTCACCCTATAGAGATCTCCTGGATCAGTGAGCGACGCAAACAGAAAAGAGAGGGTCGGAGTGGGGGGGTGGAAATGGGGCTAGCATGCTCAACAAAAGATCTAAAAGGTGCTCGGGCCGACCAGGCTCAAATGGGCCATCGGACCAGAGACTCTAAACCTGCCTCAGTGTGAAAATAAACCTGAAACAAAACCACGAAAACAATAATGCCAGAACCATCCATCCCAAGCAAAATAAATTAATACAGAATGAAGTGTTACATAAAGAATACTATGCAATCAAACAAACTAAACCAACACCAGACTGCTGCCACCAGTCTGAGGGGGAAGCGAGAGACTGCCCGTGTACATGGTCTTTTTAAGCTGAGGCTCTGTCATCAGGCTCACGTGATGCAGCTTGGGCCAGGAGCCTCCAATCAGGTACAGGAGCAGCCAGGCAGCAGGAGGTACTAACGGAAATCAGAGAAACAGGTTAGTACATAATTAACACCAGCAGAGGGAGCGCATAACACCCCCACCCTAAGTTACTGAATATGTTTCTGAAAATAAAATAAAGACCACCACCAAATTTCAGAAACTATTTAGTAGCTCAGACATCACTGGCACGACAATGTGTCAGCCATGACATTATCCCTGCCATGCATATGCCTGACTTCCAGATTGTAGCCCTGCAACTGTAAACTCCAGCTCATTAACCGTCGGTTTTTATTTCTCATCCTATTTAAGAAACCAGCGGATTGTGATCTGTGTATACGACGACGGGAACATTCGAGGAACCAACATAGACCTCAAAATGATCTAGAGCCATTAACATCGCAAGAGTCTCTTTTTCGATGGTAGAGTACCATTTCTGATGGCGATTAAACTTTTTAGAAAAGTATGAAACTGGATGTTCCACCCCATCAGAACCATCTTGGAGAAGAACTCCACCAACTCCACTGTCACTAGCATCAACTGCCGACTTAAACGGCCGCTCAAAATCGGGTGCTGCAAGCACGGGTGCGCACACAAGAAGGCTCGTTGTTTGTTCAAAAACAGTTTGACACACATCGGACCACTCAAAAACGACTTTCGGACTTAACAGATCCGTTAAAGGAGCAGCCACCACAGAGAAATTTGGACAGAACCCTCTATAGTACCCCACCATTGCCAGATAACGACGGAGCTCAGTCCTAGAGGTAGGAGCTGGAAACGCGACAATATGCTCTATCTTTGCCTGGAGAGTGCGAACCTGACCCCGGCCCACCACTTTACCAAGATACGTTACCGTGGCCTGGCCAAGTTCACACTTTCCAAGATTGATGGTTACGCGATAATAGTTACGCGACCCCCGGGTAGTTGGATGATCAGCCATGATCATATTGAATGGCGGTGCAGGCTCGAAGGGCCGAGTGGCCTACTCCTGCACCTAATTTCTATGTTTCTATGATGGTCAAGTTTGCATGAGCGAGTCATTTGAATACCTCTGTCAAGTGGTCGATGTGGTCGATCCACGTCCTGGAGCACACAACCAAATCATCAAGGTATGCCTCACAATAAGACAGACCAGACAGCACTACGTTTACCAACCGTTGAAATGTTGCCGGCGCGTTACGCATACCAAAAGCCATGACAGTATATTGAAGGAAATCATCAGGTGTAACAAATGCAGAGATTTCTTTCGCACGCTCAGTTAGAGGGACTTGCCAATATCCCTTCAATAAGTCCAATTTTGTGACAAAAGAGGCACTACCGACACGATCCACGCAATCCTCCATACGTGGGCGAGGATAACAATCGGTTTTGGTTACGCTATTAACCTTACAAAAGTCAGTACAGAACCGGTCGTCACCATTAGCCTTAGCAGCCAATAGACAAGGAGAGCTCCATGAACTACAGCTAGGCTCGGCAATGCCATGCTGCAGCATATAGTCAACCTGACTCTTTAGACGGCGGCTCTTGTCTGGATTGATACAATATGGGTGTTGCTTAATTGGCTTAGTATCAGCCACGTCAATGTCATGTTTTAGAATGGAAGTTTGAGACAGCACATCAGAAAACAGCGACTTATTTGACTCAACCAAAGCAGTCAGATCTCTCCGATGACTCAGTCAAGTGAGACAAACGCAATGGAAGTGTTTTCAACGCCTCAGAATTGGACAGTTTACCATGCGTCACAGCCACAGACAAACGTGCCTCACCCACTTCAGCACCAAGGTCAGGGGGCAGCACCATCGCAGTCAAAACAGGCTTGGACGATAGTGTGGGCACAGCGTCTCCGATTCAAAACCCACAGCCTTTTTCTCGTGATATTGTTTTAGCATGTTTACATGGCAAAGCTGATTTTTACGCCTCCGATCAGGAGTGGCAACTATGTAATCTCTCTTACCCATTTTCTTTTCTATCAGATAAGGGCCCTATAACGAGCCTGTAGACTAGACTCAGGAATTGGCAACAATACTAAAACTTTGTCACCTGGCACAAAGTCTCTGCTCTTAGCGTTCTTATCGAACCATTCTTTCATTTTTATCTGGGCAGTTTCAAGATTTTCCATAGCCAATTCTCATGCCCGCCACAGTCTAAATCTAAAGTTACTGACGTGTTCCAAAACATTTTGTTTAGTTTCTTCCTGGAACCACTTTTATTTTAGGACTCTTAAAGGACCACGTACTGTATGGGCAAAAACTAAGTCAGCAGGACTAAAACCCAAAGATTCCTGCACGACCCCTCGTACTGCAAACATCACCAGATGAACGCCATCATCCCAGTCCTTCTCAAATTCCAGACAGTACGTACGCAACATAGACTTTAATGTCTGATGGAAACGCCCGAGAGCGCCCTGGCTCTCAGGATGACAAGCGCTGATACACTGGAAAGCGTTTCAAAAATAGAATTTCTGCTCTCAAGGCATGTGTTTGAAGTCCTCACCCTATAGAGATCTCAGGAGGGAAGCTGTCCCGGGGCTGATTGACAGTGAGCGACGCGAATGGTCACAGGAGCAGGGAGAGGAAAAGCCCAATGAGCGGCGTGGGGGGCGGGCGCTGCTCTGGAAAGTTGGACAGATGCAGTGAGGAGATAATTCCCCACTCGTGCTCATTGCCAGTGCAAGGAAGAGACTTCTCAGCATCTGAAGAGAAGGGTAGAAAGTCAAATCAGTTCATTCTTTTGTTACAAAATTGGGAGGAATTCATTCTTTTTTTTTTGATTGCTTTTGCTGAACACCTCTGATTCAAGACCAGACAGAGATGATGGCTTGCACTGAAATTATCACGCTATGCCTGCAGACAGGCAAGTACGCTGGAAAGAAAGCGGGCAGCAGCCGCGCCGTCGCCGCCGTTCCAGTATTCATTGATGTGAGTAAGAAGGATTTCTAATCCATCTTTTGGTGTGTGATGGAGACGCGAGGAGCGGCAGATGCATTTACAAGCATAAATGGGCACCAATGGATAGTGTAACTCAATGGGTCAGGCAGCAGTTCTGGAGAACATGGATATAGGTGATGGTATTCGCCTCGCCTATCCACGTTCTCCGGAGTTGCTGCCTGACCCGATGAGTTATTCCAGCACTTTGGGTCTTTTTTTTTTGTAAAACCAGCATTTGCATTTCCTTGTATTTTCCAGTTATTCAAGCAAGTTGTGTATTTTCTTTGTAAAAACAGCATTGGCAGTTCCCGGTATCTAATATTGATCCTGTTTCCAGCACTTGTAGTTCCTTGTGAATGCAGAAAGACTGCTGTGTGTTAGTTTAAAGCGAAGTCTCATTGATATTTTCAAAGCTTGCTGAAGATTTTTTCTGTCAGTAAATGAAATCGCTATGTGTCTGTCTGTGTTTTATCAGCTCATGCTGAAAGTTGCCTGGACAACAGTAGGATTTCTATCCGCCACCCCTGACCACCCTCCCCAGTTAGAAGATCATAAACTCCCCTTTGTATAATCCTCTGCTCAGTCAAAGGAGATCTTATGTAAGAGACCCAGGAACTGCAGACGTTGCAATCAGGAGCAAAGCACAAAGTACTGGAGGAACTTAATAGGTCAGGTAGCATCTGTGGAGGGAAATGGACAGTTGATGTTCTGGGTCCAGACACAGCGGTATAGCGGTAGAGTTACTGCCTTTTTGCGCCAGAGACCCGGGTTTGATCCTAGTTACAGATGCTGTCTACGTGGAGTTTGTACATTTCCCCCCCTGTGACCGCGTGGGTTTTCTCCGGGTTCCTCCCACAATCCTAAGATGTGCTGTTTTGCAGGTTAATTGGCTTCTGTAAAATTTCCCTAGTGTGTAGGATAGAACTAGTGTAAACGGGTGATTGTTGGTCGGCTTGGATTCGTTGGGCCGAAGGGCCTGTTTCCACTATGTGTCTCCAAAAACAAAAAACTAAAATAAACCCCTTTTCAGACCATGATCTGCCCCCAGTCTGAAGAAGGTCGCCTGCCCATTTCCCTCCACAGATGCTGCCTGACCCGCTGAGTTCCTCTAGCACTTTGTCTTTTACTCCATAACTTATCTGAAGTGTGGTTGCTACTGTAATGAAGGCGATGTGGCAGCTATAATCTGCTCACAGCAAGGCAGAACAAGCAGCGCAATGTGGGGACATGCAGCAGATTATACATCGTTTATTTAAGGGGGGGAGAGGAGGGGGTTAATGTTGGCTGGGACTCAAGGGGAGAAGACACCTTTGATATGCTGCCAGTGTAGGAGGCAATGTTAACTCAAAAATAGCTTCTTTTTCCGAAGATAGACACAAAATGATGGGGTAACTCAGCAGGTCAGGCAGCATCTCTGGATAAAAGGAATAGGTGACGTTTCGGATCGAGACCCTTCTTCAGACGCAAAAGGACAAATCAAACCCTTCGTCCCCTCCGTTATCAAGCTTCTGAATGATCCTTCCATAAGCTAGGGTACTGTCCGATTCACCTCTACCCCATTGTGGACATTGGCCTTTGTCTATGGAACTAATGCGCTACAATACTGAGAACTATATGCTGCACTCTGTATCTTCCCCTTTGGTCTATGTATTGTACTTGAGTTTGACTTGATTGTATCTATGTATGGTGTATATGATCTGTTTGGATAGCATGCAAGCCAAAGGGTGTGGTACAGTGACGCAGTGGTAGAGTTGCTGCCCCAACAGTGCCAGAGACCTGGGTTCAATCATGACTACAGGTCCCACCTGCCTGGTTTTGGCCCCTCTAAACCTATCCTCATTTCAGTTCAGTTCAGCGTATTGTCACGTGTACCAAAGTACAGTGAAAAGCTTTTGTTCAGCGGAAAGACAATACATGATTACCACGCCAACCAACATACCCATCTACCTAGTCCCACCTGCCTGCGTTTGGCCCGTATCCATTCCATATACCTGACCCAATCCTATCCGTATACCTGATCGATTAAAAAAAAAACGTGATTGTACCTGCCTCAACTACTAGCAGCTCATTCCACATACCTACTAACCCTTGTGTAAAATAAGTTGCCCCTCAGCTTTCTATTAAATGTTTCCCTCTCACCTTAAACCCATGTCCTCTGGGTTTTATTTCTTTGTTCTTATAAATGCAATACAGCTTTCCACAGTGCCCAGATACAGGATAAAGGGCATAACATTTAGTGCAAACATATAGCATTGAAGTCCAAAATGGATGATAGCGGATCCTCTACTGGGATGGTAGCTGTTGTCTCCATGGATTTAGCAAGACCTTTGACAGGTCCTAGATGGTAGACTGGTCCAGATGGTTCGCCCACATGGAATCCAGAATGAGTTGGACAATTGGATACACAATTGGGTCTGTGGTGGCCGGGAGGCCGAGGGGAGTCGCGGAGGATTGTTTATCAGATTTAGAAGCCTGTGACCTGGGCCACAACGGTTTCTGCTGAGTCCCCTATTATTCATTCACGTTGAAGGATGCTGGAAATCTTGGATAAATCACATCAATGGCATTACCACGGCCTGATACCTCCTTGAAAAATTCAATAACCTGGGTCAAGCAATATTTTCCCTTTTGAAATGCGTGCAGTTTAATTGTTACTTGTGATTCTGGATGTGCTTCTATTCTCTTCTTTAGCAGGAATTCCATTGTTTATCCTGCTCAGTGATCCCCAGAGTGGGGTCGCCAGAGTCAGAGCTATACAGTGCAATGACAAGCCCTTTGGCCCAGCTTGTCCACAGCAACCAAGTTTCTTTATTTTAGTTTATTGTCACGTGTACCGAGGTCCAGTGAAAAGCTTTTGCATGCTAGCCCATCAGCGGAAAGACTATACATGATTACAGTCGAACTGGCCACAGTGCACAGATACAGGATAAAGGGTATAATGTTTGGTGCAAGATAAAATCCGATTAAAGGTAGTCCAAAGGTCTCCAATGAGGTAGATAGTAGCTCAGGACCGCTCTCTAGTTGTTGATAGGATGGTTCAGTTGTCTGATAACAGCTGGGAAGAAACTGTTTTCACACAAGTGTACACACTTCTGTACCCCTTGTGTGATGGGAGAGGAGAGAAGAGGGAGTGACTGGGGTGAGACTGGTCCTTGATGATGCTGGTGGCCTTGCGGAGTCAGCATGAAGTGTAGATGGAGTCAACGGAACGGGGGTTGGTTTACTTGATGGTCTGGGCTGCGTCTACAACTCTCTGCCGTTTCTTGTGGTCTTGGATGGAATTGGCATACTGTGCTGGTACCATTTGCCTACTTTGGCCCATAGCTCTCCGGGCTGCGCAGGCAATGGCTGCCTCTCCAACAGTCTGTCTGGCTTTTCCTTCTTTGTGTCTGTATTGTATGTGTTATATGTATGTTTTTTTAATGTTCTCTAGCTTGTTTTATGTCAGGGTGGGGGGAGTTGGGGGAAACTTTTTCTAATTTCTTACCTCAAAAGAACTGCAATTTTTTTCCGTATCGTATCTCCGCCCGCACTGCGGCCTAACATCGTGGAGTTGGCGGCCTTTGCTGAAGATCGACCAAGAGCTCCATCGCGTAAGCCTGCGCGACTTAACATCGTGGTGCCCGTGATCCCTGTCGGGGGTCATCTTTGGGGCTCCAACCATGGGACCCTGTGGGACTTTAACATCGCCGAGCCCCCGGTGTCTGGTTAGAGACCGACTCCAAGCCGCAGGAGTTTCGACTGCCCCGACGCGGGGTTTTCGACCGCCCCGATCGTGGGAGAATAAAAAGGAAGGAGATTAGACCTTATCGCCTTCCATCACAGTGAGGATCGTGGGGAATCTGCTGTGGTGCATGTTTATGTTAACTCTCATGTAGTCATGTGTCTTGTTGCTTTTTTTTTTTAGTATGGCTGTGTGGTAATTCAAATTTCACTGTACCTTAATTGGCACATGTGACAATAAACTGACCCTGATCCCTTCCAATTCAATTATCTGTCTAAATGCCTGTCAAATGTCCTATTGTATCCGCTTAAATTGCTTCATCTGCAGCTCATTCCAGATACGGACTACCCTCTGAGTGAAAACATTGCCCCTGAGGTCCCTCTCAAATCTCTCCCCTCTCAGCGTAAGCCACTGCCCTCTAGTTTTAGAAACATAGAAACATAGAAATTAGGTGCAGGAGTAGGCCATTCGGCCCTTCGAGCCTGCACCGCCATTCAATATGATCATGGCTGATCATCCAACTCAGTATCCCGTACCTGCCTTCTCTCCATACCCCCTGATCCCCTTAGCCACAAGGGCCACATCTAACTCCCTCTTAAATAGCCAATGAACTGGCCTCAACTACCCTCTGTGGCAGAGAGTTCCAGAGATTCACCACTCTCTGTGTGAAAAAAGTTCTTCTCATCTCGGTTTTAAAGGATTTCCCCCTTATCTTTAAGCTGTGACCCCTTGTCCTGGACTTCCCTAACATCGGGAACAATCTTCCTGCATCTAGCCTGTCCAACCCCTTAAGAATGTTGTAAGTTTCTATAAGATCCCCTCTCAATCTCCTAAATTCTAGAGAGTATAAACCAAGTCTATGCAGTCTTTCTTCATAAGACAGTCCTGACATCCCAGGAATCAGTCTGGTGAACCTTCTCTGCACTCCCTCTATGGCAATAATGTCCTTCCTCAGATTTGGAGACCAAAACTGTACGCAATCCCAGGTGTAGTCTCACCAAGACCCTGTAAAACTGCAGTAGAACCTCCCTGTTCCTATACTCAAATCCTTTTGCAATGAAACGTAACTACCATTCGCTTTCTTTACTGCAGCTGCACAAATCATACCTACCTTCAATGACATGTACCATGACAGGGAGGTCTCGCTGCATCTGTAGGTGAACGGCCACCATTTAGATAATAGTCTGCACAGTTTTTGCCACCAAAATGGATAACCTCACATTTATCCACATTATACTGCATCTGCCAGGGTTTGCCCACTCACCCAGCCTATCCAAGTCACCTTGCAGTCTCCTACAGAAGTTGGGATGTATGTTACAATTGCCCCCCAGCTTAGAGTGAGGCCAAACTTGGAGATATGCCTTGTCCCTCATTTTGATCGCCTAATTGTAAAATAGGGGGTCAACAGCAATGAGCCTTGCGGTACTAGTCACTGCCTGCCATTGTGAAAAGGACCCGTTTACTCCTACTCTTTGCTTCCTGTTTGCCAGCCAGTTCTCTATCCACATCAATACTGAACCCCAAATGCCTTGTGCTTTAAGTTTGTATACTAATCTCTTATGTGGGACCTTGTCGAAAGCCTTCTGGAAGTCCAGATACACCACATCCACTGGTTCTCCCCTATCCACGCTACTAGTTACATCCTCGAAAAATTCTATAAATTCGTCAGACATGATTTACCTTCGTAAATCCATGCTGACTTTGTCCAATGATTTCACCACTTTCCAAAGTGCTGCTAGCTCATCTTTAATAACTGACTCTAGCAGTTTCCCCACTACTGATGTTAGACTAACTGGTCTGTAATTCCCCATTTTCTCTCTCCCTCCCTTCTTAAAAAGTGGGGTTACGTTTGCTACCCGCCAATCTTCGGGAACTACTCCAGAATTTAAAATCCTCTACACTGTGAACCTTCTCTTTTCCATGCCGTTCTGGATCTTGTACACCAGGCAGTAGAGTTGCTGCCTTACAGCGCTGGAGATCCGGGTTCGATCCCGACTACGGGTGCTATCTGTACGGAGTTTGAACGTTCTCCCCGTGGGTTTTCTCCAAATTTCTCAGTTTCCCCCCACACTCCAAAGACGTGCAGGTTTGTAGGTTAATTGGCTTGGTGTATGTGTCAATTGTCCCCAGTGTGTGTAGGGTAGTGTTAATGTGTGGGGATCGCTGGTTGGCGCCGAAGGACCTGTTTCTGCGCTGTATCTCTAAAGTAGACTAAACTAAACCTCATTACGGCCACCCCTCAGCATCCTGACTGCTGACTGATCAATAATTCCTTGGACATTTTCTCTTGCCCGTTTTTCAATGTGGACAATGTGTTAGCTATCTGTGGTTTCTCTGACACATTTGCTTCTAATAAAATATTAGATATGAGTAATAATCCCTCTATCTCTGTTTTAGATTCTGTTAAAATGAGTGGATGCAGTTGAATTTCGTTTTAAGTGGGCCCATTTCATAATTCATCTCATTACCCAATGTCACGTCCATTTGTTCTGGCTTCTGGACAAATGACAAAACGAAGTAATGGTTTAATCTGCCTGGAGTTATTCAGAGGGGTGGAACAATACAATCACCCTATCATTCCATGTGGTATTCTTTCTGTTATCACTTTATGGCCTTTTCCACACCTAGCCTTCCTTTCTCTAATTTATAAACTTCTAAAATATGTTCCTGTTTTGTTTTGTGTTCCTTGATAATTCCTATTTTCCCATTCCAAAAAAAAAATGACACAAAGTGCTGGAGTAACTCAGTGGGTCAGGCAACCTCTCTGGGGAACATGGATAGGCGATGTTTCGGGTTGAGACCCTTCTTTAGAACAAATGGTCTTCCTGGCCTGAAAAGTCACCTATCCATATTCTCCAGAGATGCTGCCTGACCTGTTGAGTTGCTCCAGCACTCTGCGTCTTCTTGTCAGCCATCATCTACTCTTCCTCGTGTCTCCTCCTATTCAATTCTGTCAACACTCTTCTACTTGCTAAGTAGAATTATGCTCGGATAACTCAACACCCTCTGGACTGACTAATTTTATGGGCTATTTGGTGTTTTCTTTGAATAATACCACAACAGATTTTTCAATTGGCATTTATTAGATGTTTTGTAATAACTAATTTGAGGAAGGTCCTTCCTAATTTGAGGAAGGACATCCTTGTGATTGAGGCAGTGCAGCGTAGGTTCACGAGATTGATCCCTAGGATAGCGGGACTGTCATATGAGGAAAGATTGAAAAGACTAGGCTTGTATTCACTGGAGTTTAGAAGGATGAGGGGGGATCTTATAGAAACATAAAATTATAAAAGGACTGGACAAGCTGGATGTAGGAAAAATGTTCCCAATGTTGGGCGAGTCGAGAACCAGGGGCCACAGTTTTAGAATAAAGGGGAGGCCATTTAAGACTGAGGTGAGAAAAAACCTTTTCGCCCAGAGAGTTGTGAATTTGTGGATTCCCTGCCACAGAGGGCGGTGGAGGCAAAATCACTGGATGGATTTAAGAGAGAGTTAGATCGAGCTCTACCCTAGTGGAATCAAGGGATATGGGGAGAAAGCAGGCACGGGTTATTGATAGGGGATGATCAGCCATTATCACAATGAATGGAGGTGTTGGCTTGAAGGGCCGAATGGCCTCCTCCTGCACCTATTTTCTATGTTTCTAACTTCTCCGGTAAACCAGGCAAACTGAATGGAACGTGTTCTCAGTAAAGGGAAGTATGGGCCACAGGGCCCCGGTGAGTTTAAAGGGATTTTGGGAACCCAGGCTCCAATGAGCCAGTTACAGAGCTGTCAGCACCCCTAGTCAGATCCTTCCTGCACCGTCAGAAACTTACTGCCAGTGCACGCTGCCCTCGGGACGGCTGCTACAGAGAGGAGATGGTTACCCACCTCTTCGCCGGGTGGGGATTTGCAAATAAGGGTCTGGACAATGATACAAGGGTCCTTGTCACGGTTTATCCCGAACAGCTCCGTAACAGAGGGCTCCCTCATTTACGGACTGTTCCCAGGGATGTATTTGGAGACAAACGTCAAGTGCTGCTGGAAGGTCATCAACGCGATGATCTTGCCCATGACATTTCCACTCTGGGGAAAAAGGTTCTGACTGTCTACTCTATCTATGCCTCATCGTTTTATATACTTCTATCAGGTCTACTCTCAACCTCTGGAGTTCCAGAAAAAGCAAACCAAGGTTGTCCAACCTCTCCTAGAAGTTAATACTGTGGAAAACAGTCAGCATTCTGGTAAACCACTTCAAGTTTGTTCACATTTATTGTCACATGCACCAAATGGTAGTGATATTTGAGTTACCATACAGCCATACGAATAAAAATAACCCAATACACAATAGAATTTAACATAAACATCCACCACAGCGGAATCACCATTTCTCACTGTGATGAAGGCAATAAAGTTCAGTTACTCTTCCTCCTTTTGTTCCCCCGTGGTTGGGGGCTTTGAACCCTCCACAGTTGCCGCTACGAACAGCCCAATGTACAGACCCTCTCGCCGGGATGATCGAAACTCTGACCTCGGGATGGATCAGAACACACTCTGCGGCTTGGAGTTCCCGAATCGGCCGCTTCTTACCGGAGACCGCGGCCTCTCATGTTCACAGGCCCCGCTGGACGGAGCTCCAACGCTGGCGATCCTCGGCAAAAGATCCCGGGCTCCGCGATGTTAAAGTCAGCGCCGCACCCGCGGCTAGAAGCTCCGCAGACCACAGCTCCACGATGTTAAAGTCAGCAGGCCCCGCGATCGGAGCTCCAACACTGGCGATCGTCGACAAGGATCCACGATGGCAATTCCGCGCTGTGCCTGCTGCTGAAGCTTTGGGCCGGTCTCCGGTCGGAAAGGTCGCACCCATCCAGTGGGTAGGCCGCGAGGGGGGGCGAAGATGCGACACGGAAAAAAGACGCATCTCCGTCCAGGTAAGTGACTGAAAAACCGTTTACCCCTATTTCCCCCCACCACCATCCCCCACATAAGACATACTGAGAAACATTCAAACATACATTTAGACGCACTAAAAATAACAAAAAAGGCGAGAGGACTGACGAGCTGCTGGTGAGGCGCCACAATTCTGCACCCTTTCTAAAGCCTCCACATCCTTCCTGTATTGGGGTGACCAGAAGTGCATTCATTAATATGAAATGTTTATATTACAATAGTCAATGGATTAAAAAAAACAAAAACATTATATATTTAAACCGTTGGATGTTTGCTTTACATAGACACGGATATGCTGGAGTAACTCCGTTCGTCAGACAGCATCTCTGGGGATAAGATCTGAATATGTGATGTTTCAGGTCAAGACCCCTCTTCAGACTGAGACTTAGTTTAGTTTAGCTTAGAGATACAGCATGGAAAGAGGCCCTTCGCCCCACCGAGTCCGTGCTGACCAACAATCACCCTTTCACACTAGTTCCGTCATACACACTAGGGTCAATTTACAGAAGCCAATTCATCTACAAACCTGCACGTGTTTGGAGACTCTCAGACTATCTTTAATCGCTGGCTTTATCTTGCACTAAATGTCATTCCCTTTATCTTGTATAGGTACACTGTGGATGGCTTGATTGTAATCATGTATAGTCTTTCCACTGACTGGATAGCATGCAACAAAAATGTTTTTCACAGTTCCTCAGTACATGTGATAGTAAACTAAACCTGTCCTGCCCTCAGCCAAACCAAATCCCCCCCAAAAAGCTTCTCACTGCACCTCGGTACGCCTGACAAGAAAAAACTAAACTAAACAAACTGCGATTGCGTCATATTTGCACAGGTAGGGGAGTGCGAGGAATGGAAAGATCTCCAAATGAGTTAGAATGGGAACATTGGGCCCAATGGCCTCCTTTTTTGCTCTCTCTCAGCTGTACTTCTGTATCTGGGACATTGCTGTGTACAAAACAGCCAACGTTATGCGCCAAATGTACTGAAATAATTCTAAATGCGTTAATTTCCCTTTTCTAAAAAAAAGTCGCGCACTCAGTGTTTTTGTATGACTCACTAGGTAAATTGTAGAACGTTCCTGACCTACTGCTTCTGGTAGGCGTTGTACAGAAGTGCTGACAGTTGTCCCTTACGGATTAATTAAACCTTCATTTCAGCACGGACTATTTCTGGACTCTGCATCGGAATGTTCTACAAAATCTTCAGTTGATACTGAAGTCAATCAGCTTTATTTAAGTACACTTTTAGTCCATTTTGTCTTTCCTGTCACGTCCTCAAGAGAGAATCTCAAAGATGTTTTGCATCTGATCCATCCATCTATGTCTTATATAAATGTGTTGTCGCAGAATCAGCCTTCAGATGATGGGCTGGTGGGTGGAGAACAAAGTGCAGAGATCTCATTCAAGCCTTCATGTTATTCTCATTTTATTTATACATTACACTTTAATTTCAGATCATTATATTATTAAATAGCAAAGTGGGATGCGGAGAAGGGGAGTTTGTTGTTGCATTGAAGTTGAGGAATGGAGTGGTATAAACCTGACACATCACTTGCATCTCTGACAAGAAGGTGTAATTACTGTGTGAGAGGTCTGATAGTTTCCATTATAAGTCCCGTTAGAGGGATTTATATAAAGAATGAAAGTACTTACATTTCCTGTATCACTTCTCGGAGCCTCGGGGGAATCCAAAGGATTTGGGCTGCTTGAAGCAAAAAATAAAGTGCAGATGCAGGAAATCCAGCACGGACACAGTGAACGCTGGAAATACACTTCAGGTTGGGTAGCAGATGCAGAGAGAGGGTCAGAGTTCTGACGAAGAGTCAATGATTTGGAACATTAAAGGCCCTGTCCCACTTTCACGAGCTATTCATGAATTCTCCCGAGTTTTCCCCTTAATTCAAACTCGCAGAATGATCGTAACGGGTCCATAGGAGGTCGTAGGAGTTTGTAGATATATCGCAGCGGCTCGTTATGCCAGCCGTAGGTACTCGTGGCATCAGGTAAGTCGGGACGTTTTTTACAGCCCGATAAAAAAAATGTCCACGAGTAAAAAAATGGTCAGGATGAAAGAAATTGCAACTTTTTACTGGTAAGGAGAGCATCGAAATAGTCGTGGGAATTCGTAGACATACTCGTAGGAGTTTGTGAACATAGTCGTGGAAGGTTGTAGGAGTTCGTAGATTAGCACGATCTTGATTTTTATTTTAGGTCCTTTAAACTTGGCAGAGGTTTTGAATTAGGTTGTGAAAGTAGGACAGGCCCTTATCTCTTCCTCTCACTATGACGAAGTAAATTTAACTATTTAGTTTAGTTTGGTTCAGAGATACAGTGTGGAAACAGGCCATTCGGCCAACCAGCGATCCCGGTGCACTAACACTATCCTACACACTAGGAACAATTTACAATTTCTACCAAAGCCAATTAACCTGCAAACCTGTACGTCTTTGGAGTGTGTGAGGAAACCGGAGCTCCCGGAGAAAACCCACGCAGGTCACGGGGAGAAGGTACAAACTCTGTACAGACAGCACCCAAACTAGGATCGAACCAGGTTTCTGGCGCCGTAAGACAGCAACTCTACCGCTGTACTACTGTACCACCCTGGCTTCTAGAGAATAGTCATAGGTGCGGTGCATTGGTTACTAGGCATCATGAGGCAAATCCATGTCCTCGTAGATCAGGAAGTGTCATCAATGTGGTGGCAATGTCATTACTGTGAACACTTTTTAAAAATCGTGTAGAAAGGAACTGCAGATGCTGGTTTATACTGAAGATAGACACTAATAGGTGATGTTTCTGAAGAAGGGTACTGACCAGAAACGTCACCTATTCCTTTTCTCCAGAGATGCTGCTTGACCCGCTGCGTTACTCCAACATATTGTGTCTATTACACTTTTGTAATTGGCTGGTTCATTTCTCCTACTCATTTGGTGCCAGTGAGGTTGCTAAGGGAACGCTTGTTTGGTCCAAGAATTTTAATTTGTGTGCTTTGGAGATGAATGGAAGCAGCTGGTACTTTCAATATTCGCTGGTTTGGATGGAAGGAGCAAAAATGATCGTGCAGAAGGCGAGAGCTGAACATAGCCGCCCGCAAACTATTCTCTCTTGGATCCTTCCAAAGCAAAACCACTATCGCCAGGGCTGGAATTTACAGGGTTAATTCCCGGCATGGCGGGACTGTCATATCCTGAGAGAATGGAGTGGCTGCGCTGGTATATTCTGGAGTTTAGAAGGATGAGAGGGGCTCTTATTGAAACATATAAGATTATTAAGGGTTTGGATCCACTAGAGGCAGGAAACATGTTCCCAATGTTGGAGTCCAGAACCAGGGGCCACAGTTTAAGAAAAAGGGGTAAGCCATTTAGAACGGAGATGAGGAATCACTTTTTCACGCAGAGAGTTGTGAGTCTGTGGAATTCTGTGGAGGCCGGTTCTCTGGATACTTTCAAGAGAGAGCTAGATAGGGCTCTAAAAGATAGCGGAGTCAGAGGAGATGGGGAGAAGGCAGGAACGGGGTACTGATTGTGGATGATCAGCCGTGATCACATTGAATAGCGGTGCTGGCTCGAAGGACCGAACGACCTACTCCTGCACCTATTGTCTATTGTCTGTGGATTTAGCTGAGGTGTGGGTGGGGTGGGGCTGGGGGGAGGTTTGGAGCTGAAGGTTGAACTAGTGGTTATGTCAAGGGATAGCAGCAGAGAAATGAGTTGGGGCTGAGTGAAGAGTTGGGTGTAGGGTTCGGGTGGGAATGGGGCTGAGGTAGGAGGGATTGGATCGTAGGTGAGGGTTTAGATGGAAGTGGAAGTGTGACTTAAGGAGATGTTGGGATAGAGGCATACGGAACTGCAGATGCTGGAATCTTGAGCCAAAATCAAAATGCTGGAAGAACTCAGCAGGTCAGGCAGCATCTGGGGTGGGAATGGACAGATGGCAGATCCCGTTTCGGGTCGGGAATCCTGCTTCAGATGGGTTTTGGTGTGAGTTGGTGCTGGAGTGAGGTTGGGGTGAAGGGAGGGGTATGTGTTGGACATTGGGTTGAGGGAAGGGTGGTATGGGGTTAAAGTGACACTGGAGGCAAGGCTAAGGGAAGAGATATTTTAAGATACAGCATGGAAGCAGGCCCTTTGGTGAACAGAATCCATTGATCGAGAAAAGGCCAGAAGAAATCAGGGCCAGCAATAGATGACTCATGGACATGCTGAATCTCCTCGGACACCAAAGGAAGTAAATATACTGATGCTTTTTCTTGATCACCGCATCAGTATGAAGGGATTAGGTTATGATGCTGGTGATATAGTCACTGCAAGATGCAAAACTGAGGGACGGTTGACATTTACTTTTGCTATTTACTTTTGCTAAATCCTGCGTCACGCATTTAGAATTGTAATGTGTCTGAATTTAAAGTCCATCAATTCACCATCTAGGACAAAGAACAGTGCAGCTCAAGAACAGGCCCTTCGGCCCACAATGTCTGTGCTGAACATCATGCAAGACCATCTCTTATCAGCCTGCACGTGATTTGTATCCCTCCATATCCATGTGCCTATTCATTAGCGTCTTAAAACGCTGTCATATCTGCCTCAACCATCACCCTCGGCAGCGTGTTCCAGGCACTCACCACCCTCCGGTAACAAAAAAAAATAGAATACGTTGTCCCGCACATGTCCTTTAAACTTTGCCGCTCTCACCTTAAAACCATGTCTTCTAATAAATTATTCTCAAAAACTTTGGGCAGCACAATGGCGCAGCAGCACCAGAGTCCTGAGTTCCATCCTGACTACGGGTGATGTCTGTACGGAGTTTGTATATTCACCCATGTGACCGCAGGGTTTTCTCCGGGTGCTCCGGTTTCTTCTCTCATCCCCAAAACGTGCAGGTTTGTAGGTTAATTGGCTTCTGTAAATTGTTCCTTATGTGTAGGATACAGTGGTAGAGCATGAGGTGACTGCTGGTCGGCACCAATGCGATGGGCCGAAGGGCCTGTTTCCACACTGTATCTCTAAACTAAACTAAACTAATGACATCAGTGGAGGTGAGGATTGGGAGAAGCTGGCTGATGTCCTATCGCTTGTTTACATGATTGCCAAAAGACTGTCTGGATCTTCTTGTGGGACCAGTTACGTGGACCATATAGTTCATTCAGCCCAATCTTCCATGCCAGTATCTGTGTCCCACACCAGCCTCCTACAGCCAGGGTCGAACCCGGGTCTCTGGTGCTGTAGGGCAGCAACTCTACTGCTGCGCCACCGTACTGCCCCTAACTCCAGTCACTTCATCACTATGTGTCTTTGTTTTGTAAACCATCCTTATTTCTCTCCTCTACATATGCGGCCTGACCTGCTGAGTTACTCCAGAAGGTACACAAAAATACTGGAGAAACTCAGCCGGTACAGCAGCACCAGGAGCGAAGGAAATAGGCAATGTTTCGGGCCGAAACACTTCTTCAGACAGATGGGGGTTGGGGGCGGGGGTGGAGAGAAGAAAGGAAAAAGGAGGAGGAGGCTGAGGGAGAGATAGGAAGGGGAGGAGACAGCAAGGGCTAACAAAATTGGGAGAATTCAATGTTCATGCCACCAGGATGCAGACTCCCCAGTTACTCCAGAACTTTTCTTTCTGTAAACCAGCACCTGCAGTTCCTTGTTTCTGCCTTCGACAGATGCTCCCTGGCCCATTGAGTTCCTCCAGCACCCTGCGTTTTGCTCAAGATCCCAGCATCTGCAGTTCCTCACGTCGCCAGGCCTCCGTCTACTCTTCTATTCCTCTCAGTGCCTCGCCTTCTTTTCTTCCCTCCTCCCAAAGCTGACCACTTGTTTATTATCGAGTCTCACGGATGCTGAGGGGGCTGCTATTTTGGAATGTTGTCTCTGTGATTCACCCAGCAACCAGCTGAGGCACTGAAGGCCGGTGCCAAGTATTTTTAATTGAAGGAAACATTGGTAGCAAAGTATGTCAATACGAGGGAAGTTAGATAAAGACACCTAGTTTGTTGTTTGGCTGTGCCGCAGTGCGACACTGAGAGGGAGATTAAAATAAGATCGCCTGCTGTCCGTGATGCATTAAGATGCAGAAAGACATCCTCTAAATGGATTGTGATTGTGATGCGTTTGGGTGAAGTAAATGCGTCGCTCCTTGGGGATTGATAGGCTGCAGGACCTGAGCTGGCAGGAGTCCATAACCAATCCTACATGGCTGGTTGCCGGGGGTTACAAAGACTTTAGACTCTATAGAGACCCTTCAGCCCACCGAGTCCGCGCCAACAGAGAGATCACCCTCTACACTAGCACTATCCTACACGTTAGGAACACTGTTTAAGATTTTATACCAAAGCCAATTAATCTACAACCCTGGAGTGTGGGAGGAAACTGGAGCATCCGGAGAAAACACACGCGGTCACAGGGAGAACGTACAAACTCCGTACAGACAGCACCCGTAGTCAGGATCGAACCCGGGTCTCTGGCGCTGTGAGGCAGCAACTCTACCGCTGCACCACTGTGCCGTCCCAATTTGCCCCAGATTGGAGAGATAGAAGGAATGAGGCAGCAAGTTCCACATCCAAATCTCTCTCTAGATAAAATGTAGGCACAAGGGTCCCGACTCACATCGTCGCCTATCCATGTTCTCCAGAGATGCTGCCTGACCCGCTGCGTTACTCCAGCATTTTGTGTCTATCTTCAGTGTAAACCAGCATCTGCAGTTCCTTCCTACACATCGCTTTCTCTCAGTCTCTCCGACTGCCGCATTCTGTTCTCGAGGCTTTGGACACCATGACATCTGAAATGTTCTCCATTTTCAAGAAACATAACTTCACATCTACACCGGTTGACGGAGCTCTCATTTACACATCCTCCATTTCTTGGAGTTGCTGCCTTCCAGCACCAGAGACCATGGTTCGATCCAGACTACGGGTGCTGTCTGTGTGGAGTTTGCACGTTCTCCCTGTGAGCACGTGGGTTTTCTCCGGGTGCTCCGGTTTCCGCCCACACTCAAAAGACGGCAGGTTTGTAGGTTAATTGGCTTTGGTAAAATTGTAAATTGTCTCTACTGTGTAGGATAGAGCTAGTGTACGGGGTGATCGCTGATCGGTGTGGACTCGGTGGGCCGATGGGCCTGCTTCTGCACTCTATCTCTAAAGTCTAGTGAATTGTGAACAAACATTCCCGCTTGAACAGTAATAGAAATCAGGAACATTGTCCTACAAAACGCAGTGGACGCTGAATTTTTAATGTTTCACAATGATCGTGTCTTGCTGGGTCCAGGCATAAAGGGACGGCTCACAATGGAGGCAACGCTGGCTTGAAGGACAGAATAATCACAATCTAATTGAATAACTGAAAAGGCTCAAGGAACGTGTGTTGCCTTCCTAGAGTCGCAGACTCCATTTATACCTCATGCTGCCTATACAAGGCCAGCAGCATAATCAAGGACGAATCGCACCCTGGCCACTACCTCTTCTCCCCTCTCCCTTAGGTCAAAAGGTACAGAAGTGTGAAAACGCACACCTCCAGATTCAGGGACAGTTCCTTCCCAGCTGTTATCAGGCAACTGAATCATCCCACCACAACCAGAGAGCAGTCCTGAACTACTATCTACCCCTTTGGTGACCCTCGGACTATCCTTGATCGGACTTTGCTGGCTTTACCTTGCACTAAATGTTTATCCATTATCATGTATCTGTACACTGTAAATGGATCGATTGTAATCGGGTCTTTCTGCTGACTGGTTAGCACACAGCAAAAGCTTTTCACTGTACCTCGGTACATGTGACATTAAACTGAACTGATCTGAGAAAGAAGAGGTGACAAATTCACTGTGCCGTCATCTCCACTGTCACAGTGGGTGGGTGGAGCATAATGGTAGGACACTGACATTGAATATCAAAGAGTTTGGTAGATCAGTAGTTAAGTTCCTGGAGTGGCAGCTGGAGTCAGGGGCATGTGTTCTAATCCCACCTTTTTTTTTTTTTTTTTTTTTTTTTGATTTTTCTTCAGCAGTGAGTCATTTTGTTTGCTTATTGATCAACATCACCAGTGTAAATGCAGATCACATCATCATTCCCCAAGGCAACTGTTTGGGGTGTGCATTCCCTTTTAAATCAGTAACACATCACCTTTAATACAAATAGTGTCTTGTTTCTGTGTTCAAGGTCCAGCAAGTGTGTGATTTGTATAAAACAGTAAAAAAAATCAATGTTAGTCACAGATAATGCTGAGGGGAGACACCTCTGCACCTTCTTAAATGGGGAAAGTCACTTTTGATTATGTTGTAAATAAACTGTAACCTAGCTCATGTTATGGTATTGGGATATCACCAGCCCTTGGAAGAGTTGAGTGTTTTTATGCTATTGAGGGCTGGTTAACGATTGGTGAAAGATCTATTTAACACCCTGCAGCGTCCATATCAACTAAACTGTCCATTCATTTTTTCTAATGCAAATAAGCTTTCACCCACTGAGCAAAAGTATAAAGGCACATTCCAATATACGAGCTGTAAAACTGCTCACTTGAATTGTTGAGGTGACAGTGGAATGGGGCTGCAATGCAAGACTAAAGTGAAACCAGCATTAGCCAAGGCATTTCTCAAATCTTCTCCCTAGTGTTTTGGATTACCCCATGCAAGAATAGGAGATGGATTCTGTTCAAGATCCCGTGTCTCAACATAAGCAAGCTTCTCGTGTTCCTACATTTGGCTCTCCCAACCTCAGTACACATGGAATGGCTACATTTTACAAACTGTTGCACAACAAATCAATCTGCAAACTTGAGACTTGAGGCTCTCCCCAAGTGGCTTTGGGAAGGGACCCAGGCAACCTTGGCCCACAATGAGGCATTGGGACATCTTGTTGCAAAAGTCGAAGACACTCAAAAATCAGATGAAGTGATCAGCTGGGTACTAGCTCGCACTGCCAGTTACCTTCCAGGATCTAATGAGTAACCTCACCCACTGAAATGTAGAACAAAGCTTGCGAGTACAATAGCTGGCAGCACAATAAACATGGACAGCAACAGGCTGACGAGATTTCAGGCTGCAGGCTCTACCTGGAGTTCCACAAAATACATGATAGGTCATGCCCCAAACCTGCACTTCCTTGCTTCACGTCCAGAAGAGAGAGTTTACTTATGTGCTTAATCTAACAATAGGAGAGAGACTGTATGTGTACATGTGTGGGGAAGGGGAAGGGGAAGGAAAGAATCGAATAGCGTAATAAAAATTCTACAAAATAGAAAATAAAAACTTTGGTCCACATTTGATAATAATCGATCTAAGTCGACAATTGATGAGGGAGAAGATGATATGGAATGTAGAGTCATGGATGATAATGGTTACTTGTAGTTCTAATCCCACCATGGGAGCTGAGGAATTGGTAAATGAATAAATATCAACTTAAAAAAAAATATCTAGCTACTCAGAAACTGTAGCCATGTAACTGCCCAGTTGTTTTTAATAGAACCGGGTTCACTGCTATCCTTCAGGGAAGGACATCAAAGAAGGACACAAAGTGCTAGAGTAACTCAGTACATTATGAGCAGTTGCGGTGGCGCAGCGGTAGAGATGCTGCCTTACAGCGAATGCAGCGCCGGAGACCCGGGTTCGATCCCGTTTACGGGTGTTGTTTGTACGGAGTTTGTACGTTCTCCCCGTGATCTGCGTGGGTTTTCTCAGAGATCTTCGATTTTCTCCCACATTCCAAAGACGTACAGGTTTGTAGGTTAATTGGTTTGTTATAAATGTAAAAATTGTCCCAAGTGAGTGTAGGATAGTGTTAATGTGCGGGGATCGCTGGTCGGCGCGGACTCGGTGGGCCGAAGGGCCTGCTTCCGTGTGGTGTGTCTAAACTAAATTAAGTCAGGTAGCATCTCTGGAGAACAGGGATAGGTGACGTTTTGGGTTGGGACCCTTTTTCAACACAAGAAATCATAGATGGTTCTAGCACAAAAGAAGTAGTCAGCCCACCATGTCTGCGTTAACCCTCCACTATCTAATCTGGGAAAAGCACCCAGACCAGTCTTCCCACCACTGACTCCATCTACACTTCACACTGCCTTGTAAACGCCGCCAACATAATCAAAGACTTGTCCCACCCTGGTCATTCCTTCCTCCCCCTGCTCCCATCTGGCAGAAGGTACAGAGGTTTGATATCACGCATCTCCAGACTCAAGAACAACTTCCTCCCCTCCATTATCAGCATCTGAACGGTCCTTCCATAAGCTAGGTACTGTACGATTCACCTCTACTGCCACCACGCTCCATCGCATTTCAAGCTTTTCTCCACCATTTATTGAACCAATTCCATGTTGAAGCCATTAATAGAGGAGAACGAGAAGTTATTGAGGGTAAGGACCAACTCCGCTAGGAGAGTATCAGTGGCTGGGTATAGGTTGCTTCTGTGGTCGAGGAAGAACCAGAGGGCTTTGAGACCATCCTGGTGGGGGATGGAGGTCTGAAGAAGGGTTTCGGCCCGAAACGTTGCCTATTTCCTTCGCTCCATAGATGCTGCTGCACCCGCTGAGTTTCTCCCGAATTTTGTGTGTACCATGTTGAAGCCAGCAGTGAATTCTCCCTCCTCCATAACTGCAGGCAGTACGTTGCAGATACCTAAAAGTGATGTTTCCCATCTCATGACTAATTCTCTTCTTTAGACTTTAGAGATAGAGTGTGGGAACAGGCTCTTTGGCGCTGACCAGCGATCACCCGTGCACGAGCACCATCCTGCACACTGGGGACAATTTACAATCGACAGAAGCCAATTAACCTGAAAACCTGCACGTCTTTGGAGTGTGGGACGAAACCCAGAGCACCCGGAGAAAACCCACACGGTCACAGGGAGGACAGGGGAGGCACTGTGGAGCAACGGTAGAGTTGCTGCCTCACGGCACCAGAGGCCCGGGTGCGATCCTGAGTACGGGTGCTGTCTGTACGGAGTTTTTACGTTCTTCCCGTGATCGCGTGGGTTTTCTCTGGGTGCTCTGGTTTCCTCCAACAATGTACAGGTTTTGGATTTGGTAAAGATTGTAAATTGTCCCTAGTGTGTAGTGATAGTGCTAGAGTATGGGGTGATCGATCACTGTTCAGCATGGACGGCCGAAAGACCAATTTCCACACTGTATCTCTAAAATCTAAAGGAGGTACAGGGGCCAGAAGGTGACAGGTGGACTGAGAAGGAGTGAGGGGTGGGCAGATGGTGGATGAAACACCGGCTATTCCTTTCCTCCCCCAGATACTGCTCGTTGAGTTCCTGCATCAGCTTATTTCTCATCCTAATTCCAGCATCTACAGTCTTTTGTGTTTACCATTCATGTAAATCTTTTCTGGATCTTGTCTAATGCCCCCACATCCTATTCATTATGAAGGACGGTACAGTGGCACTGTGGTAGAGCTGCTGACTTACAGAGCCTGAGACCTGGGTTCGATCCTGACCACGGATGTTGTCTGTATGGAGTTTTTACATTCTCCCTTTGCTGGCAGTTTACCTTAGACTTCTCCCATGTGGGTTTCCTCCAGGTGCTCCGGTTTCCTCCCACATCCCAAAGACGTGCATGTTTGTAGGTTAATTGGCCTCTTGTGTATAGGAAATGCATGAGAAAGTGGGATAACGTTGACTAGTGTGAAGGGTGTTTGATGGTGGGCATGGACTTAGTGGGCCGAAGGGCCTGTTTCCATGCTGTAGCTTTCAATCATTCGACTGATTTCTAAATCTGCCCTAGCACTTTGAATGATTTGTAAATTTGAGCAGAGAATTGTGGACGCAGCCCAGACCGTCACACAAGGGACTTCCATTCCATTGACTCCATCTACACTCACGCTGCCTCGGCAAGGCCACCAGCATAATCAAGGACCAGTCTTGCCCCGGTCACTCCCTCTTCTCCACTGTCCCATCAGGCAAGAAGTACAAAAGTTTGAAAACGCACATAGAAACATAGAAAATAGGTGGCCATTCAGCCCTTTGAGCCAGCACCGCCATTCATTGTAATAATGGCTGATCGTCCCCTATCAATAACCCGTGCCTGCCTTCTCCCCATATCCCTTGACTCCACTAGCCCCTAGAGCTCTATCTAACTCTCTCTTAAATCCATCCAGTGACTTGGCCTCCACTGCCCTCTGTGGCAGGGAATTCCATAAATTCACAACTCTCTGGGTGAAAACGTTTTTTCTCACCGCAGTCTTATCCAGATCTTCAGATTCAGGGACTGCTTCTTCCCGGTTGTTATCAGGCAACTGAACCATCCTCTCACCAACGAGAGAGCGATCCTGACCTACCATCTACTTCACTGGAGACCCCTGCACTATCTTTAATCGGACTTTACTGGACTTTACCTAGCACTAAACGTTATATCCTCTATCTGTACACTGTAGATGGCTTGATTGCAATCACGTAAACTTCATTTACACATTATGCATTGTACACATATGTTGCCTTGGCCCCAAGTCTCCAGATTTCTTCCCACAAAATCTGCCTTTTTATTTGTTTTTGCCAGCAAACGATTTCTCCCACAGGAAGACAGGAAGGATGGAACATGGAAAGAGGCCATTTGGCTCCTTGGACCGACATCATAGCTAACAAATAGATAGAGTCATGCAGCAAGGTTAGAGGCCTTTCAGCCCATCGAGTCCATGCCAGCCATTGAGTCCATGCCAGCCATCGAGTGTACAGTTACACTAATTCCATTTTATACTCCCCACGTTCCCATTTACTCCTCCCACCTTTACAAGTGGGGCAAATGGGCCAAATAATCTACCAACCTTCATGTAGAATCATCGAGTCACAGATTTTCTCGTCACAAGGAAATGCAGATGCTGGAATCTTGAGTAAAAAGCACAAAGTGCTGGAGTGACACAGCAGCCCTGGCAGCTTCTCTGAAGAATGTAAGGAGCTGCAGATTCTGAAGAAGGGTTCTGACCTGAAACGTCACCTATCCATGTTCTCCAGAAATGCTGCCTGACCCGCTGAGTTACCCCAGCATTTTGTTTTTTCTTTGTATATATTTTCTTGGGGACCCCTCAGCTGTAGCAACCATTAGGCGCTGTGGCAGAGTTCGAGTTGCTGCCTTACAGCGCCAGAGACCCGGGTTCAATCCTGAACACGGGTGCCATCTGTGCAGAGTTTGTACGTTCTCCCTGTGACCATATGGGTTTACTCCGGGTGCTCCGGTTTCCTCCCACACTCCAAAAACATACAGGTTTGTAACTTAATTGGTTTTGGTAAAGATTATCAATTGTCCCTAGTGTGTTGGGCAGAGCTAGTGTATGGGGTGATCGCTGGTCGGCGTGGATTCGGTGAGCTGAAGGGCCTGTTTCTGTGCTGTATCTCTAAAGTAAAAAGTCTAAGGTAAGATGCCAGTGATTGGCCTTGATGGATACTTCTTACCCTGCACTCTCCCACCCTCATTTACTGACGACGTCAGGATAACGCAAGATGTGGAGCTATCCTGCTGCATGTCTTGCTAGTGCACTGTTGTGGACCAGCCACAGCCATTGATGTGACACCAATGCTGATGATCTTTAGGAACGCAACATAAGAAGCATACTGTTGGGGTTGCATCACCGCTTGGTTCGGGAACAGCTCTGCCCAAGGCTGCAAGCTTGGGCTGTCAGTCCATCACGGAACCACCCCCCCCCCCCCCCCCCCCCCCCCCCCCCCCCCCCACCATTGACTCCATCTACACTTCACAGCACAGAATAGCAGCTAACATAATCAACGATAGACGTAAGTTGCTGGAGTAACTCAGCAGGTCAGGCAGCATCTCTGGAGAAAAGGATTAGGTGATGTTTCGGGTCGAGACCCTTCTTCAGACACATCAAGGGCTTGTCCTACCAAGGTTGTACCTCCTTCCCCCTGCTCCCGTTCAGAAAGTGTACAGAAGCTCCATTCCTCCTCTCCAGAGATGCTGCCTGTGCCACTGAGTTACTCCAGCATTTTGTGTCTACCCACCAGGCTTAGGATCAGCTTCTTCCTCTTTGCTATCAGGCTTCTGAACGGTCCTTGCACAAACTAGGGTACTGTGTGATTCACCTCTACCCCATTGCGGACTTTGGAATTTGTCTCTGAAACTGATGGGCTACAATGCCGAGAATTGTAATTTGCACTCTGTATTTTCCCCCTTCCCTCTACCTATTGTACTTGAGTTTGAGCTTGTATGGCTGTGAAACCGTGTTTGCCTTGCATGTACCTACGTACGATATTTCTGATCTGTTTGGATATCATGCAAAACAAAGCTTTTCACTGTACCTCGGTGCACGTGATAACAATAAGCCTAAACCTAGGAGAAAACCAATTGGCTCTGGATTTTGCATAGTTCCCTTCATTATCCTGCGGGGAACATGGTGGTGCAGAGGCCGAGTCGCTGCCTTACAAAACCCAGTGTGACCACGTGCGTTTTCCCTGGGTGCTCCGGTTTACTCCCACATTCCAAAGACACAAGTTTGTAGACTAATTAGTATTGGTCAGTGTAAAATTGTCCCTAGTGTGTAGGATAGTGCTAGTGTACAGGGAGATAGCTGGTCGGCACAGACATGGTGGGCTGTTTCTGCGCTGTATCTCGAAAGTCCAAAAGTTGATGTTTAATGTACAGAACACATATGGCCTTGAAACTTTTACAGACAACAATATTCTGTTGTTTCTTCAGACAAGACAGTGCCAGCCATCTTCTGGTGCTTTGTAGACACAAAACCGGTCACGATGTTTGAAGGTCACTGCTGCCAGCAATCCGCATTGTGAAGTTCTCTCTGCAGTTTGATATTTTGCCTATTCAATAGTGCTGGGTTATTTTTAGTGTTACTGCTGCAATCCTATTGAATTAAAGAAAGACACAAGACCTGCACTTGTGTGAATGTCCTTCACTGCTGCACTCCTCCATCTGCCTCGCAGCCCACAAACAATTGTCACTATTGTAGCCCCTGCTGCAATGCAGCAACATACACGTTCAGTTTAGTTTAGTTTAGATTCGAGATACAGCGTGGAGGCTGGCCCTTCGGCCCACCGACCAGTGACCACCCCGTACACTGACACTATTCGACGCACTAGGGACAATTTACCATTTACAGGTGCCAATTAACCTACAAACCTGTATGTCTTTGGAGTGTGGGAGGAGTCCGGATCAGCCGGAGGATGCAGGGTACAGATGGCGCCCGTAGTCACGATTAAACACGGGTCGCTGGCGCTGTGAGGCAACCCTACCACTGCGCCAATATGCTACCTTAATGTGCATGGGAAGATCCTGCCCTCTGTGGCAATGTATTCCACAGATTCAACACCCTCCTGCACACCAAGGAATAAAGTCTTAACCTGTCCACCAGCCTCACCCAATAGCTCAGGCTCAGGCCCGCATCCTGAGACGTGCGGGTCTGTAGGTAAATTGGCCCTCAGTCAGTTGCCCCTAGAGTGTGAGGAGTAGATGAGAAAGTGGGATAACATTGAACTAGTGTGAACGGATGGTCGGTGTGGACTCCGAGGGCCGAGGGGCTGTTTCCATGCTGCATCCCTAAACTAAACTAAATTCTAAACTAATCTGCAGTTCATTGTGTCTTAGTTTAGTTTACAGATGCAGTGCGGAAACAGGCCTTTCAGCCCACCGAGTACGTGCCGACCCGTGATAGCCCTGTCCAACATACTACGGACAAATTGCAATTCTTACCAAAGCCAATTAACCAACATCCCTGGGGGCCGGTGGTTTTGCAACCCCCCCCCCCCCCCCCACCACCGAGTCCGTGACCTCAGGTCCAGCAAAACAGAGAATCCAGCACGGCTCTGGAACCAAGGGGGCCGGAAAATTAATGGTGGACCTGTACCTACAATGAAGGATGTAACTTTCAAAACCGACAACAGGTTAGATGTCACCAGAACTCTTCTGATCCATTTATGTGGAGCAAAAAGACAGCCAGCTTTCCCCTGGGCTGTGTTTAGAGTCGTTTTCCTTTGATGCATCGCGCATCTTAAGTTGCAAAGAAAAAAGTAGGTCAGGCTCCTGAGAGCTGATGAGGAGGCAGGAGGCAGTGAGCAGCTTCATATGGCTGAGCTGCAGGGAGCCGATAGGGCGGAAGACATGCTGGGACGGAGGGGACAAGGCAGTGATTAACGAATAAAGGGGTGGCTACATATGAATCACACGGCTGCTAATTAACAGCAGACTTTGACCCGGTTCTCTGGAGAGGGACTGGCTCTCGCTGCCTGGAGCGAGATGTATAAAGGAGATGAGAGGAAGCAGTGTTCAGAATCATGAAGGGTGTTAATGGAGTGGGGGCAGACCTGTTTCCAGTGTTCAGTTCCAGTTTACCTGTTTCCAGTGGTGGGTTGGATGGTAACCACAGTCATAAAATGTATTGGCAAAGAGCTAGGTTGTCATAGACTTTAGACGTTAGAGATACAGCACGGAAACAGGTCCTTCGGCCCACTGAGTCCGTGCCGACCAATGATCACCCCGTACACTAGCACTATCCTACACACTAGGGACAATTTACAATTGTAACCAAAGCCAATTAACCAACAGACCAGTACATCTGGTGTGTTGGAGGAAACCCGAGCACCCGGAGAAAACCCACGCAGTCACAGGGAGAACGTACAAACTCCATACAGACAGCACCTGTCGTCAGGATCGAACCCGGGTCACTGGTGCTGTAAGGCAGCAACTCTACCGCTGCGCCACTGTGTCACCCCTTTAGTTTAGAGACACAGCGTGGATACATGCCCTTCGGCCCATCGAGTCCATGCTGACCAGCGAATACCCGTACACTGGTTCTGCCCTACACGTCAGGGACAATTTACAGAAGCCAATTTACCTACAAACCTGCACGTGTTTCGAATGTGGGAGGAAACCAGGAGAATGTACAAACTCTGTACAGACAGCACACGTAGTCAGGATCAAACGCGGGTTTTTGGCACAGTTGGGCAGCAACGATACCACTGTGCCACCCCTGATGCCGCCCCTAGCCCCTCCACCGCCCATAGAAACAGGCCCTTCAGCCCATTGAGTCAGTGGAGGAATATCTTTAGTCAGAGGGTGGTGAATCTGTGGAATTCATTGCCACAGATGGCGGTGGAGGCCAAGTTATTTTTATGGCGGAGATAGACAGATTCTAGATAAATACACATGTGAGGGGTTATGGGGAGATGGCAGGAGAATGGGGTTGAGATGGAAAGAGATCAGCCATGATTGAATGGCAGAGTAGACTCAATGGGCCAAACAGCCTGATTCTGCTCCTATGACTTGTGTAACTTATGAACTATGCCCTGACCAGCAACCTATTTTAATCCCATTTTTTAAATTCTCACCAAATCCTCCCACTAGCCTGCACACCAGGAGCAAATTTATAGTGGGCCAATCAACCTACCGACCCGCATATCATTGGGATGTGGGAGGAAGCCAGACCACCCTCGCAGAACTAAGACAACATACAGACAACACCCGAGGTCAGGATTGATCCAGGGCCTCTGGTGCAGTGAGGCAGCAGCATTACCTGCTGCACCACCCAGCCCTGTGGGGGGGGGGGGGGGGGGGGAGGGGGGGGGGGGGGGGGGGGGTTGCTTGCTAGGTTCAGTAACCAAGATCCAGGCTGATGGGGTGATGAAAACAGATTCTCCCAAAATAAAAATGAAACGAAGTGCTGGAGTAACTCAGCGGGTCAGGCAGCATCTCGGGAGAACATGGGTGGGCCGTGTTTCAGCTCGGGGGTCTTTCTTCAGAAGAAGGGTCCCAACCCGAACATCTCCTATCCATGTTCTCCAGAGATGTTGCCTGACCCGCTGAGTTACTCCAGCGCTTTGTGTCTTATTTTCTATGTTGGCTCAGTAACGTCGGCTTTACCAGAGATGCACTGGCTCACCTTCCCCTCCCACTGAATGCAGGATAAAATTGGTCTTGATCTGATTTACCACGTTAGCTCATTCCTATGTAATTTGAAAGTCACAGTCGAGTTTTCTGTTTCCACCCCCCCCCCCCCCCCCCCCCCCCCCCCCCCCCCCCCCCCCCCCCCCCAGCTTTATGTCTTGGTACAGTATCTATTTCTTTAAATCATTTACTCTGTGGCCATGTAGTGAAGTTTAAAGCTTCATGTGGATCGGAGATTGGTATGGTTTTTGCTGACTCAACTCAGCAACAGCATCTTCCAATTACACCCAACCCAAGTTCCTAGGAGTAAAGGTAGACAAAAGTGCTGGAGAAACTCAGCGGGTGCAGCAGCATCTATGGAGCGAAGGAAATGGGCAACGTTTCGGCACGAAACGTTGCCCATTTCCTTCGCTCCATAGATGCTGCTGCACCCGCTGAGTTTCTCCAGCACTTTTGTCTAACCTTCGATTTTCCAGCATCTGCAGTTCCTTCTTAAACAAATTCCCAGGAGTAAATATCACCAGCAACATATCCTGGACCACACACATCAAACCAATGCTCAAGAAAGCATACCAATGCCTCTCCTTCCTTGGAAGGCGTAGGAAGTTCGGCATGTCCCCAACAACCCTCACCAACTCCTTCAGGTGCGTCGTGGAAAGCATTTTATCGCGGTGCATCACAGCGTGGTTCGGGAACCGCTCCATCCAAGACTGCAAAGAATTGCAAAGAGTTGTGGACGCAGACCAGACCATCACGCAAACCGACCGCCCTTCCATTGACTCCATCTACACTTGACGTTGCAATGGCATGGCGTCCAGCATCATCAAGGATGAGTCTCTCTCTGGTCACTCCTTCTTCTCCCCTCTCCCATCAGGCAAGAGGGGCAGAAGTGTGACTACGTGGGTTGCTTCTGGGTTCTCCATTTTCCTCCCACACCCGGTTTCCTCCCACATCCGGTTTCCTCCCAAGACGTGCGCAGGTCTGTGGGTTAATTGGCTTCTGTGAATTGTCCATAGTGTGCAGGATCGAATTAGTGTAACTGTGATCGATGGTTGGCACAAACTTGGTGGGCCGAAGGGCCTGTTTCCCTGCTGTATCACACCACTAAGCATGGAAACAGGCCCTTCGGCCCACTGAGTCCATGCTGACCATCGATCACCCATTCACCCTAGTTCTATGTTATCCCACTATTTCATCCACTTCTGTCACACTAGGGGCAATTTACAGAGGGCCCATTAACCTGCAAACCTGCAGGTCTTTGGGAAAGTGGGAGGAAACTGAAGCAGCCGCAGGAAACCCACGTGGTCACTGGGAGAACGTGCAAACTCCACACCGACAGCACCCGAGGTCAGGATCGAACCCGGATCTCTGCAGCTGTGAGGCAGCATTTTTTCCAGTTGCTCCACTGTATTAAGCATGGTTATCAGTCCTGTACTAATGACAAGGATTACAGCTTGTACCCGCCCTTCTAAAATCCATTGGAGTCAAAGAGATAGCAGTTCATAAGCAAAGTGCAATATATATAGCCGTGAGTTTATTATGCAGGACACAGACACCAAAAAACAATTTCTCTGCGTTAGCCTGGGTAATGTGCTCATCTCCTGCTGTTCAGCTTGAAAGGTTTCTGACTTAAAAGCAAGCTGACAGATTCTATTAAGCTCCTCATTCGTACAATTTCAAAAAATAAATTTTGCAAACGTTAAGTATATTTGAAAAGCGGCAGGTTTTTTGGTCTCTGTTGCCGGTCATTATTGGAGTAACGAGTACAATGTTTAGTGGGAGGTTCGGAAATGGAGAGTTAATTGGAGTTGGTCTTGGAGGGGAGGATGCTCCTCAACCCCAGATGAGCATCCTGGACAATACAGCTCACCCCCCTCCATGACACACTGGTCAACCTGAGGAGTACGTACCTTCAGCAACAGACTGGCTCCACCAAGATGCAGCACAGAATGCCACAGGAGATCCTTTATCCCTGCGGCTATCAAACTGTACAACTCCCCACCCCCCTTCTCTCCCTTCTGTCGTGGGATAGACTGACTCGCCTCCTCCGCCCCCCCCCTCCCCAATCTTTGCACATCCCCAATCCTGGACTTACCACCCGTCATTTTAATTTCATGTCTCATTTATCTTGTTGTGTTTTATGACTGTCTGCAGACCAATTTCCCTCCTGAGATAAATAAGGTTCCATCGTATTGCATTGTATCGTTAAGGTTTAACATTGATTGAGGCGCATTAGGTGAGGAAGATCTTATTTCATAGTTGACAAAAGAAAAGCCTGCTGCCTTAGAAAGAGGGTCAGTCAGTAACAGGAGTGATTCTACCCAACCTGCGTTCAAATCAACTGGATAAGAACATTCAAAACCCATTTCTATCTCTTTGTTTATGAATTCTCTGTGTGGGGAGGCAAAGAGAGAAATGGGTATACATACAGCGCTTTCCTTCTGAGCCACCTCTTGATCTTTCACATAGGACTTCACTTTCTGCAGAGGTCACAGGGTGACACAGGTTTAAACTGGAGCCGTTGAACGCAGGGTACTGGTGTAACTCAGCGGGTCAGGCAGCATCCCTGGTGGGCATGGATAGGCGACAGTTTCAGGTCGGGACCCTTCTTCAGCGTTGGTAGAGGAGTCTGAAGAAGGGTCCCCATCTGTAACGTCGCCTATCCTGTGACACCACCTACCCATGTCTGGTCTGAATGAAGTAGGGTCCCGACCCAGTATGTTGCATAAAAAATATCCAGTTTGATGAAGGGTCCCGACCCAAAACATTAAATGCAATGTGTCCAGTCTGAAGAAGGGACCTGACCTATAATGTGACTTTTTCCATGCCAAGCCTGAAGAAGGACCCAGCTCACAACATTGCCTATCTGTGTTCATCCTTCAGAAAGATCCCGATCCAAATGGTCACCTATTTATGTCCACTCTGAAGAAGGGTTCCGTCCCGAAACGTCATCTGTCCACGTCCTCCACAGATGCTGCCTGGCCCGCTGAGTTACTCCAGCACTTTGTGTTTCACGCAGGATTCCAGCATCTGCAGTTCCTCGTGTCTCCGCTTACATTGGAGCTGCCAGGCTTGTCAAAATTAATAAACATTTTAGCATTGCCTGAACTTGTTAAGCAGATATCTTCATCATTTCTTGTAAGTACAAGCTCGGAGGGTATTGATGGGCTGAACTAAACCCCCAGTGCCTTCCACAAGCACCCACTGGCGAAAAATGTAATTAATAGTTTGATATGTATCTTCTTCACAGCATGTCTAGAAGTGTCCAATATCAAGTAGAATTGGATGCAGTTAAGCTTAGTTTAGTTTAGAGATACAGCATGGAAACAGGCCCACCGAGTCTACGCCGACCATCAATCACCCGTTGACACTAGTTATCCCACTGCAAACAAGGGGCAATTTACAGAGGACCAATTAACCTACAAACCCGCACGTCTTTGGGATGTGGGAGGAAACCAGAACAACCAGAGGAGACCCACATGGTCACAGGGAGAACATACAAACTCCGTACAGACAGCACCCATAATCAGGATCGATCCCGGGTCTCTGACGCTGTGAGGCAGCAGCTCTAAAGCTGGGGCACCGTGCCGCCCTCTTCTTGGAGATTTCATGCTCAATTGTGACCCAGATTACTGAAGATGCTTTTATTGAATCTGCTTGTCGGAAGATGGATTTGTACTTGGGCGATAACCAACATAGGCTATTTAACTCATTTTGTATGCTGGAGGCTACATCAATAATTCACATGACGAAGAAAATTGGGATTTGTTATTTGCAAAGCAGAGAGTTGATCTTGTCCCTGGACGGTTATTTTTGCAATTTGCATCTGCATCTACTGTGTCGTTTAGTTTAGTTTAGAGATACAGCGCAGAAACAGGCCCATTGGCCCACCGAGCCCGCACCGACCAGCGATCCCCACACAGTAACACTATTCTACACACACTGGGGAGAATTTACAATTTTACCAGTCCAATTAGCCTACAATCCTGTACATCTCGGCTCGGACAAAACTCTGAACATTAATAGCCAAATAATCTGTTTATTTGCACTTTATCAGTTTAATTATTCATGTGTGGATATATTTATGCAATGTTATATGGACACACTGATCTGTTCTGTATTCGTGCCTACTATATTCTGGTGTGCTAAAGCAAAGCAAGAATTTCATTGTCCTATCAGGGACACATGACAATAAAAAATCTCTTGAACTCTTTGGAGTGTGGGAAGAAAGCAGAGCACCTGGAGAAAACCCACACGGGTCACGGCGAGAACGTAGAAACGAATGTACAAAAATTCTCCCTGGCGCGTAGGGAATGGCTGCAAAAGTGGGATAACATAAAACTAGCGTGAACAGGTGATCAATGGTCAGCGTGGACTTGGTGGGCCAAAGGGCCTGCTTCTTTGCTGTATGTATCATAGTCATACAGTGCGGAAACAGGTCCTTCGGCCCAACTTGCCCGCACCGGCAAACATGTCCCAGCTACACTAGTCCCACCTGCCTGGGCTTGGTCCATAACCCTCCAAACCTGTCCTATCCATGCACCTGTCTAACTGTTTCTTAAACGTTGGGATAGTCCCAGCCTCAACTACCTCATCTGGCAGCTTGTTCCATGCACTTACTACCCTTTGTGTGAAAAAGTTACCCATCAGATTCCGATTATATCTTTCCCCCTTCACCTTATCCGCTGGTCCTCGATTCCCCTACTCTAGGCAAAAGTCGCTGTTCAGCTACCCGATCTATTCCTCTCAGGATTTTGTACACCTCTATAAGATCTCCCCTCATCCTCCTGCGCTCCAAGGAATAGAGACCCAGCCTACTCAACCTCTCCCTATAGCTCACTCCCTCAAGTCCTGCAACTGCCTCGTAAATCTTCTCTGAACCCTTTCAAGCTTGACAATATTTTTCCTATAACATGGTGCCCAGAACTGACCATAATGCGGTCTCACCAATCCATCCATCTTGGGATCCTTTGGTGTTACACTTACTTTTAAACAGTAATAAGATCCATTCAACATCATTCCTTTCTCAGTTTCTCCAGGGTTTTTTCAATCGGAGTGAATTTTTCTTCCCAATTGTTTAACCCTCCCCTGGCTTGCTGCTAACACACTCAGTTGCCATGACAACATTTGCCTATTAAGATTTATGGTTCAATTATTAATTTATTGTGCGATGTAAGTTTGCTACTGAATGCCTTCAAAGGGAAGTTTTATTTTGGATAGATTCATTGAAATTGATATTGTAACTTAGGACCCCTTTGCGAGATAAATAGCTCATCGTTTGTGTGCGTTTGAGGTTGGGTAAATGTAACTGCATGATGCTGGCTGAGTCCAGCTTCAGTTTATTCAGCAGTTCTTGGGTTTGAGCCAAGCTGACTCTTACTGAAAGCTTTTCTCTTGCAAATGCATTGGATCCTTGAGGAACGTTCTGATGCTGGAGCCAACTGTCCTATAAATATGATGTCCCCATTGATATAGATCATGAGAATCGGTAGCATAGGACCACTCGGCACGCTTGAGCCTGTTCTGCAAATTGCCCCGAGTGTGTTGGGAATGTGGATGGGCGAGTAGGTCTGACATGGAACTAGTATGAACGGGTGATCAATGGTCAGCGTGGACTTGGTGGGCCAAAGCTGTTTCCATGCTGTATCTTTGAACCCAAACTAAACTTTCAAAGTCTGCTTCTATCAGCTCTCCACAGAGAACGATCCCCACTTCTCCAATCAAGTCTTACAACTGACATCTCTCATCCTTGGACCTGTTCTTCCCTTCCTAGGGCTTTGCAACTTCATGTTGCCCAGAGTGATCTCTTGATACTGTATGCAATCAGGTGTTTAATACAGGTTTAATGTTAGTGCCTTGATTTTGTTACAATGTTATAACCATTGTCACTTTCCAGAGATGTATGTTGTGAGATATTGTGGATGAGGGATAAGCTTTTAGAGGTATACAGATCATAAGAGGAATAGATTGGGTAAATGCATAGAGTCTCTTGCTCTTGAGAGTTGGGGAATCAAGAACCTGAGGACATGGGTTTAATGTGAGAGGGGGGGGGGGTTGGAGAGATTTAATAAGAGCCCAAGGGGCAGCTTTATTTATTTAAGCAAAGCGTTATACGTGTATGGAACGAGCTACAGGAAGAGGTATTTGAGCCAGCTGTTATCGCAACGTTTATGAAACAGGTACCTGTACATGGTTATGATAGTTTTAAAGAGAATCTGAAAACAAAGAACTGTAGATGCTGGTTTATACCAAAGATAGACACAAAGTGCTGGGTCCCGACCCGAAACGCGTCACCCATTCTTTTTCTCCAGAGATGCTGCCTGACCCGCTGAGTTACTCCAGACTAATGTGAATGGGGCATGTTGGTCAGCATGGGAAAGTTGGGCATTCCATACTGTATCCATGCTGTATGACTCTATTAATGTTTGCAATCTCACTCTTTGCAGATCTTTCGAAGGGCTGACAAGAATGGTGAGTTAACACAATGTTATATTTTAGTAGATTTTGTCCACATCCTATAAACCCTTTACAGGGAATTGACAGTCACATCATGGGCACTGTGTACTAAACTCAACACACTGACATTATACCCACTCATCAGCTTTATAGTATACAAGACCAAGTGGGACCAGGTGGGTCCCTGTCACATGGGAGCTCTGTTCCCCCAACGCAACCAGTTCCCCAATGCAACATTCCACCACTCATCCATAGCCCCCAAGTGCACAGAGGCGGCTCATATCCCCCAGCAACCCTCTCCCCCTCCGGTTCAGCCTCCATCTGCTGGGACAGTGTTCTGTGATTGCAACATTGTTGCAAATGAGATCCCATTGTGACGTCTTAGCTGTAACTGCCACTGCAACTGCCACTGCAGTGTTCAAGTCATTCTTTCTCAAATTGGATTTTGTAAAGTTAAAAATGTGAATAACTTGTAAAATATAACATCAATCTGAATGAAACAATGGAAACACACCACGACAATTGTGAGTAAGGTGGTGCAAAAATTATAGCGCTATCGAGTACCGTTTTGGCGAAATATCAGGATCATACATACACACACACACATAGAAACAAACAAGATGAGAGTTTTAGTAATATATAGATAAATGACACTCATCACACTAATTGAATACCACACACACTAACTAGAAACCATACACACACACTAATTGTATACCATATTATATACACTCACTAACTGTATAGCATACACATACTAACCATATACCATACACACACTCTAACTATTACCGTATACTGTATACCGCACACACACACACACTAACTTTATACACTCACTAACTGTATACATACACACACTAACGATATACCCACCTATATTCGACCTTTATATCATACTACACACACTAACGATATGCCACAGAGTATTAACTGTACACACATTCTGCGCCCTAACGCCCTACGACACAGTCCATACTAACAGCATATCACACTTGGCATATTATCTGTATACCACACACGGCACACTAACTATACAGGCACTCACTGACCTAGGTAAGCGATACATTCCGTGAATGTACGTACAGTAAGTCGTAATCACCATCCTCATCCCCTGCTCAAAGTAACTCGCTGAGCCTGAGCCTGAGCCTGGGTCTTGACCAGAAACGTCACCCATCCATGTTCTCCAGAGTTGCTGCGTGACCCGCTGATTTACTCCAGCACTGTGTTTGTTCATCACTGAGAGTATTAACTGTCTCAGTGGCGTCCGGCTGCAGTCTGGGCACTTTGTGCAGTGCATGGCCTTCTGGGTAAGCACTTCCGCCATTGCCGGCTTGTTTCTGATGTAAGCTCCAGTGATTGTACGGTGTTGTCGAAATGACAAATTTGATTGCCTTGATTGCACTGGTTGACAAACGTCTACAGAAATGAAGCATTAACCATGTTCCCATAACATTCCCCCCGTCCACCCTGGCCAGGAATTGCGTGAATATATTGGATCATGGAACAGTGCAGCACAGGACCAGGCCCACAATGTCCGTCCCATTATAGGAAGGATGTGGAGGCTTTGGAAAAGGTGCAGAGGAGGCTTACCGCAACGATGCCTGGATTAAGGGGTATTAGTTGCAGGGAGAGGCTGGACCTGCTTGGATTGATTTTTCTGGAATGTCAGAGATTGAGGGGAGACCTCATAGAAATATATGAGAGGCATAGAGGGAGTAAACAGTCAGAACCTCTTCCCCAGAATGGGAAAATCACATATTGAAGGACATAACTTTTAGTTTAGTTTATTGTTATTGTCACGTGTATCAAGGTACAGTGAAAAGCTTTTATTTGCATGCTATCCAGTCAGAGAAAAGACTAAACATGAATGCAATCAAGCCGTCCACAGTGCACAGATTGAGCGTGTAACATTCAGTGCAAGGTATGACATTGAAGTCTGCTAAAGTCAAATTGAAGTTAGTTCAAAGGTCTCCAAGGAAGTCCTTAAGGGGAGGGGTAAAGTTTAAAGGAGACGTGTGGGGGAATTATTTTAACGCACAGAGGGTGGTGAGTGCCTGGAATGCACTGCCAGGGAGGCAGAAACGATAGTGGTGTTTAAGGTACTTTTAGATAGGCACATGGTTATGCAGGGAAATGGATTATGTGCAGGCGGATAGCGATGGTCTTGGCATCACATTCAGCACAGACATTGTGGGCCGAAGGGCCTTTCCCTGTGCTGTACTGTTCTAGAAACATAGAAAATAGGTGGAGGAGGAGGCCATTATGCCCTTCGAGCCAGCAGCGCCATTCATTGCGATCATGGCTGATCGTCCCCAATCAATAACCCGTGCCTGCTTTCTCCCCATATCCCTTGACTCCACTAGCCCCTAGGGCTCTATCTAACTCTCTTAAATCCATCCAGTGATTTGGCCTCCACTGCCCTCTGTGGCAGGGAATTCCACAAATTCACAACTCTCTGGGTGAAAAAGTTTTTTCTCACCTCAGTCTTCAATGGGCTCCCCTTTATTCTATGTTGTGTGTTCTAACGTGATACATCACGCCCAGCCGAACTAATCTCTGCCCGCACATGACGGGGCTAAAATCTACCCGATCTTCCGAAACCTGGCGGATAAGTTCACTGCCTGCCTTGCCTGACTCTTACAGACGATGGGAAACTGTCCTTCGATGAGTTTAAGGCGTACTTTGCCGATGGGGTACTGAGCACTGAAGAATTGCGGGAGCTGTTTCACAAGATTGATAAGCACCACACTGAGTAAGTACCACTCTTGGCATCGGCATCCCAGGGATGAGTGGGTTAACATACGATGAGCGTTTGACGGCACTGGGCCTGTACTCGTTGGAGTTTAGAAGAAAGTGGGGGGACCGCATTGAAACGTACAAAACAGTGAAAGGCTTGGATAGAGTGGATGTGGAGAGGATGTTTCCACTAGTGGGAGAGTCTAGGACTGGAGGTCATAGCCTCAGAATTAAAGGACGTTCTTTTCGGAAGGTGACGAGGTGGAATTTCTTTAGTCAGAGGGTGGTGAATCTGTGGAATTCTTTGCCACAGAAGGCAAAGACCGCCAGCAGGATTATTGGTGCTCCACTCCCTTTCCTGCTGGACATATACAGGAAGAGATGTATCAGCAGAGCCATCTCCATCATCAAAGACCCCTACCACCCATCGCATCACATATTCTCCATCCTGCCATCTGGGAAGAAGTACAGGAGCATTAGCTGCAAAACCAGCAGGATGCTCCTCAGCTTCTTCCCGCAGGCTATAAGACTGATAAACGGACTTTGCCCCCTGCCAAAGTATCGCGCACCAACCATCAACCTGGACACACTGCAGCAGAGCCACTGTCGTGCTGCTGCTGATCGGAACGCCTGTTGATGTTTAGTAGAGAGTAGAGTGTTTAATTTGTTCATGATATATGTATTTTTATTTCTATTTATTGTTTACTGCACACTGAATGGACACTGGTTGAGCAACGTTTTTTTGTTTCCTCTGGGTATGTGAGTACTCAGGAAAATGACAATAAAGATATACTATACCATACTATACTGTGGAGGCCAAGTCAGTGGATGTATTTAAGGCAGAGATAGATAAATTCTTGATTAGTACGGGTGTCAGAGGTTATGGGAAGAAGGCAGGAAAATGGTGTGAGGAGGGGGAGACAGATCAGCTATGAGTGAATGGCGGAGTGCACTTGATGGGCCGAATTCTGCTCCTATCACTTATGATCATCCTGCAGAATCTGGGGTAAGGATGGTGTGGTTCTGGCCTGGGCCTATGTGGGGATGACGGGGGGAAAGCAGCAACTCTACCGCTGCACCACAATGCCGCCCTCTTGGTGTAGCTTTGACTCTCAGTGGGCTGCTCGGTGGCGCAGCGGTAGAGTTGCTGCTCCAGAGACCCAGGTTCGATCCTGACTACGGGTGCTTGTCCCTACGGAGTTTGTATGTTCTCCTCGTGCCCTGCGTAGGTTTTCTCAGAGAACTTCGGTTTCCTCCCACACTCCAAAGGCAGAGAGGTTTATAGGTTTATTGGCTTGGTATAAATGTAAACACTGTCCCTAGTATAGTGTGGTGTTAATGTGCGGAGATCGCTGGTTGGTGCGGACCCGGTGAGACGAAGGGCCTGTTTGCACGCTGTATCTCGAAACTAAAAAAAACTAGGTCACGTTCATATCTTAAATTGAGTTTACTGATTTGAATTTGTTCATGTTCCTAAGGTATAGGAGCAGAATTAGGCCATTCAACCCATCAACCCATTCAATCATTGCTGATCTATTGTTCACTCTCAACCCTATTCTCCTGCCTTCTCCCCATAACCCCTGACATCCTTACTAATTAAAAATCTATCAATCTCTGCCGTACAAATACTCAAAGACTTGGCCTCTACGTCCGTCTGTGGCAAAGACTTCCACAGATTCACCATCCTCTGACTAAAGAAATTCCTCCTCATCTCCTGCTTAAAGGTGTGTTCTTTTGTTCTCAGGGCACGGCCTCTGGTCCTAGACTCTCCCACTAGTGGAAACATCCTCTCCACATCCCTCTATCCAGGTGAAAATTTGACATTGCTGCATCTGATTCTTACATGTCAGGGGCTATGGGGAGAAGGCAGGAGAAAGGGGTTGAGAGGGAAAGTAGACTTGAAGGGCCGAATGGCCTAAATCTGCTCCTATGACTTATGAACTTATTTTGAACATAGAACATAAAAAGTACAGCACAGGAACAGGCCCTTTGGCCCATAAACGCCGTGCTGAACATAATACCAAGGCCTGGACATGATCCATATCCATATTGTGATTGACGTTTTGAATAATTTAAATTATTGCTTGTGCTCTTCTAATTTAATTTTTTTAATCCTTACAACAGCAACTTGGATACAGAAGAATTGTGTGGTAAGTCACAAGTATTTCATTCCCTTTCAGTTCTGCCACTTCTTGTTGCTGTTTTATTTCACTCTGCCACTCTGTGTGTTTTGGATTCATCCCAGGGACCAGCGAGCGCCTATATTCAGGCCCTTTAACAACCTCCTCATCCTCAATGGCGTTTGCTCGGAAGAGACACTTCTTCCACGGACTCAGGCAACCTGTCAAAGCAGATCCTTCAACCTGAAAGACAGACGTCACTGGCGGGCCTTTTGCCGGGACATGTTGAGCGAAGATGTGCGTCATTAGTTTGTGACCCGTTCATGGTGTGGAGGGCAAGCAGTGGGCAGAGAATGCAAATCATTCACCCTCTGCTCCAGTCTCCTTGTCGCCCGCCTGCAGAGGTTGCAGAATCAGCCAGGAAGTGTCAGTTCGGCCCATCGTTCCTATGCTGGTCAACGGTAGATTGATCGGTAACCCTGCAGGTTGTGGTTCTTCCAGTTCTCCCGCAGGTTCAGTGGGCTTGTAGGAAGGATTCTATCTCCATCAACCCCTTTTGGACAACCCTGTGGGTGGAGAGGGAAAGATAGGTCAGCCCTGATGGAATGGCAGAGTAGATTTGATGGGCCAAATGGGCTAACTATGCGCTAATGACTAATGAACTGATGGTAGCACAATGGCGCAGCAGGTAGAGCCGCTGCCTCACAGCACCAGAGACCCGGGTTCGATCCTGACCCTGGGTGCTGCCTGTGTGGAGTTTGCATGTTCTTCCTGCTACTGCATGGGCTTCCTTTGTGTGTCCGATTTCCTCCCACGTCACAAAAATGTGCGGATTAGTAGGTTGATTGGCCTCTGTAAATTGCCCCTAGCATGTAGGAAGTGGATGGGAAAGTGGGATAACATAAATAGTGTGAGCGGGTGATCGATGGTCGGCGTGGACTCGGTGGGCCGAAGGGCCTGTTTCCATGCTGTATCACTAAACTAAACTAAACTAAACTAAACTAAACTAAACTAAACTAAACTAAACTAAATTAAACTAAAGAACTTCACACTACCAACATTGATTGAGCTACGAAGGTAGACAAAAATGCTGGAGAAACTCAGCGGGTGAGGCAGCATCTATGGAGCGAGGGAAATAGGCAACGTTTCGGCTCGAAACCCTTCTTCAGACTGATGTGAGGGTGGGGGGGGTGGGGCGGGAAGATGAAAGGAAGAGGTGAAGCCAGTGGGCTGAGGGGAGAGCTGAGAAGGGGAGGAGAAAGTAGGGACTACCTGAAATTAGAGGTCAATGTTCGTACTGCTGGGGTGTAAACTGCCCAAGCAAAATATGAGGTGTTGCTCCTCCAATTTACGGTGGTCCTCACTTTGGTCATGGAGGAGGTCCAGGACAGAAAGGTCGGATTCGGAATTGGAGGGGGAGTTGAAGTGCTGAGCCACCGGGAGATCAGGTTGGTTATTGTGAACCTGATTGAACAACATTATATTTTCTCACTAGTTTAATAGTCCCATAACACTCTATAGTCAAACGCGCAAATCACAGTGAAATTATTTTTCCAGTTGCCAGATTTGGCGTCATTACCAAAGTCCGGTTCACGTGCTAGGTTTTATGGAGCGGCACCTGATCCTGGCGAGCCCCGGGATCGTTCCTCTTCTCCTTTCTCTGTCATAGAAACATAGAAAATAGGTGCAGGAGTAGGCCATTCGGCCCTTCGAGCCTGCACCGCCATTCAATATGATCATGGCTGATCATCCAACTCAGTATCCTGTACCTGCCTTCTCTCCATACCGCCTGATCCCTTTAGCCATAAGGGCCACATCTAACTCCCTCTTAAATATAGCCAATGAACTGGCCTCAACTACCCTCTGTGGCAGAGAATTCCAGAGATTCACCACTCTCTGTGTGAAAAATGTTTTCCTCATCTCAGTCCTAAAAGATTCCCCCTTATCCTTAAACTGTGACCCCTTAGCTGAAGATATTCAGTTGCAAAAATAGCAATCCTTCATCCATCCTTCCAGCTATGATTTAAGCCTGTGTCTCAGTCATTACCTGCCTCTCAAAGGGAAATCGGTCCTTTTTGTTTGGCCTAATGGGACCTCTCACGATTTTATGCACCTCAATTAACTCTCTCGTCGCTCTCCTTTCTTGCAAAGTAACCAGGCTCGGCAAAAAATCTCCCTCCTCCATAACACCATATTTGTTATCCATGATGAGAATGGATGCGATGGGCCTTTCTGGTACACGTGGTAATAAAGAATGATGCCATTGGACCATCAACATCATTCCACACTTACCGGGGAGCAACATGGTTGTCATGAGCGCGGGAGTCTCCAGGAAGTCCACGTTATTCCTCTGGAAGGTCTTGCTGCGGTTCGCTTGCAAGTGGCTGAGGGTTGGTTTTCCACAGGGCAAGAGAAAAAAAACAGATGTTAAATGACTCAACAATCCGTTACATGAACACAGAGCAGCGACACTTACTTTAGTTTAGAGATACAGCGCGGAAAAGGGCCCTTTGGCCCACTGAATCCGTGCCGACCAGCGATCAACATCCTACCTACTACGGACAATTTACAATTTTACAGAAGCTAATTAGCCTACAAACCTGTACGGAGCACCCGGTGAAAAGCCACGTGGTCACAGAGAGAACGTGCAAACTCCGTACAGACAGCACCCGTGGGTCAGGATTGAACCTGGGTCTCTGGCGCTGTGAGGCAGTGACTCTACCGTTGCGCCACAGCGCCGCCTCTGGACATCCTGCATCCACACTCTGATATAATGAGATTAAAAATGATACTAGTTGCTTTGTGTAAGAGCGAATTGGAAACTGTGACTTTTGTTTTCACAGAGTATTTTTCGGAGCACATGGGAGAGTTTGAAAGTGTCCTGTCTGCATTGGACCAACTTAATATCTCCATTCTCAAGGCCATGGACAAAACCAAGAAGGTACGTTGCAATCTGGGTAGAGTTCAAGCAATCAAGTCCCAGAGAGGTTGCCATTCCTTAATAACATTCCCACTCCTCTTCTATGTTCCAAATACCTGCTATGTGATCCCATGCAACCTCTCCTCAGTCTTTAGACTTTAGAGATACAGCGCGGGAACAGGCCCTTCAGCCCACCGAGTCCATGCTGACCAGTGATCCTCACACACTGACACTATCCTACACTACTCCGTACAGGTAGCACCCGTGGTCAGGATTGAACCCTGGGGTCTCTGGCGCTGTAAGGCAGCAACTCTACCGCTGCGCTGCTGTGTGCTTGATTGAATACGAGGCCACTGCAGTCCAACTGTGGCTTTTCATCAATAGATCACTGAAGCACAATGTGCTCATTAGGTTTCTAGCTGTTGCGAATCTCGCATTAGCTGAAGATATTCAGTTGCAAAAATAGCAACGTGATGGAAATACTCCTCCATCATTATTCTCCCTGCTTCTAACCACAGGTTTGGAAGTAGCGACCCCTGCATAGGAATTTAATTGCACACTGCATGTTTTTATGACTAGCAGCAGAAAATCGATCACAAAATGTTGCTGAAGATTCGATATGCATGGTGACATTTGTTCACTGGTCTCTGGGAGAGCGATGGAGTCATTGAGAGAGCATCACCCTCACAGTCTGTAATCAAGACTGAATTGTGTTTATTCGGCAGATACAGTAATGGTGTCTTAAGAGGTTTTTAGATAGACAGGCAATATGGATCTTGTTCCGGTCGATGAAAACTCTTTAGACTTTAGAGAAACAGCATGGAAACAGGCCCTTCGGCCCACCAGGTCTGCACCGACCAGCAATCGCCCCACACACTAGCACTATCCTACACACTAGGGACAATTTACACTTCAGAGGCAGAGTGAAGTGCAGGTGGATTCAATGGTGGGGAGTCTGGTCTGTGTGATGGACAGTTCTCCACCTGCAACTTTCTACAATTTCTTGCAGTCATTTACTTTAGATTTTAGAGATACAGCGTAGAACCTTTGGCCCACTGAGTTCTTTGCAGACCAGCGATCACCCCCATACATTTTACAACTTAACCTATAGTGTGATAGGAAACCAGAGCACCCGGAGAAAACCCACGCAGTCACAGGGAGAATATACAAACACCGCACAGGCAGCACCTGGTTTCAGGATCGAACTCGACTGTGCCACCCAGTTTAGTGAGTTTAGTTTAGTTTATTATTGACACGTCTACCGAGGTACAGTGTAAAGCTTCTGGTTAAGTGCTATCCCGACAGGGAAAAGTCCTTGTATGATTACAAACAAAACCCATAAGTACACAGGTAGAACATGCAACCTCCTTACAGACAGAACCCGTAGTCAGGATCGAACCCGGGTCCCCGGTGCTGTAGGGTTCTTTAGGACATCTTTAGGTTTAGGATTATTGTTGTCATGTGTACCGAGGTACTGTGAAAAGCTGTGAAAAGCGTCCTGTCCAATCTGATATAGATATACCATACATGAATACAATAAGTTAAACTCAAGTACAATAGGTGGAGCAAAGGAGAAGATACTTTGCAGAATATGGTTCTCAGCATTGTAGCACGTCAGTTCCATAGACTTCAGTCATCGAAGGCTTTGCCCACAGACCACACTTCACAAAACTCTTAGCCTTACTACATCTCTCATCATTTAAAACATCACTCTAATCTTTCCTCATTTAGTTAACCGAATGAACTCTGATGTACATGCACTCAAGTATGTACACGAGAAACATAGAAACGTAGAAACATAGAAAATAGGTGCAGGAGTAGGCCATTCGGCCCTTCGAGCCTGCACCGCCATTTAATATGATCATGGCTGATCATCCAACTCAATATCCTGTACCTGCCTTCTCTCCATACCGCCTGATCCCTTTAGCCACACGGGCCACATCTAACTCCCTCTTAAATATAGCCAATGAACTGGCCTCAACTACCTTCTGTGGCAGAGAATTCCAGAGATTCACCACTCTCTGTGTGAAAAATATTTTCCGCATCTCGGTCCTAAAAGATTTCCCCCTTATCCTTAAACTGTGACCCCTTGTTCTGGACTTCCCCAACATCGGGAACAATCTTCCTGCATCTAGCCTGTCCAACCCCTTAAGAGTTTTGTAAGTTTCTATAAGATCCCCCCTCAATCTTCTAAATTCTAGCGCGTACAAACCAAGTGTATCCAGTCTTTCTTCATATGAAAGTCCTGACATCCCAGGAATCAGTCTGGTGAACCTTGTCTGTACTCCCTCTATGGCAAGAATGCCTTTCCTCAGATTAGGAGACCAAAACCGTACGCAATATTCCAGGTGTTGTCTCACCAAGACCCTGTACAACTGCAGTAGAACTTCCCTGCTCCTATACTCAAATCCTTTTGCTATGAATGCTAACATACCATTGGCTTTCTTCACTGCCTGCTGCACCTGCATGCCTACTTTTAATGGCTGGTGTACCATGAAACCCAGGTCTCGTTGCATCTCCCCTTTTCCTAATCGGCCACCATTCAGATAATAGTCTACTTTCCTGTTTTTGCCACCAAAGTGGATAACCTCACATTTATCGACATTATACTGCATCTGCCAAGCATTTGCCCACTCACCCAGCCTATCCAAGTCACCTTGCATCCTCCTCACAGCTAACACTGTCCCCCCAGCTTCATGTCATCCGCAAACCTGGAGATGTTGCATTCAATTCCTTCGTCCAAATCATTAATTTATATTGTAAATAGCTGGGGTCCCAGCACTGAGCCTTGCGGTACCCCACTAGTCACTGCCTGCCATTGTGAAAAGGACCCGTTTACTCCTACTCTTTGCTTCCTGTCTGCCAGCCAGTTCTCTATGCACATCAATACCGAACTCCCCATACCGTGTGCTTTAAGTTTGTATACTAATCTCTTATGTGGGACCTTGTCGAAAGCCTTCTGAAAGTCCAGATATAACACATCCACTGATTCTCCCTTATCCACTCTACTAGTTACATCCTCGAATGTTTAGGTTTAGGTCTTAGGTTTAGGAAAGTATGTTTGACCGTCCCGATGTCGGAGTTTTGATCATCCTGACGAGAGGGCATGTACATCGGACCGTCCGTAGCGGCAACTACAGAGGGTTTATGGCCCCGACCACGGGTGAACAAAGGCGGAGGACTGGCTGAACTTTGTTGTCTCCCACCACAGTGAAGAATGCTGTGGTGTTAAATCTTATTGTGTATTGTGTGTTCTTTTTAAGTGTATCGCTGCTGGCAAATTCATTTCACTGCACCTTCGGGTGCTTGTGACGAATAAAATTGACTTTGACTATGAGGTCTATTATTGTCACATGTTCTGAGGTACAGTGAAAGGCTTTGTATTGCATGCTATCCATGCAAATCAAATACAATCAGTTCAAACTCAAGTGTAATAGATAGGACAAAGGGGAAGACACAGAGAGTGCAGAATATAGTTCTCAGCATTGTAGCACAGTGTAATTCTCAGCATTGTTGTCCAGTGACAAAAGTCCAATGTCTGCAATGGGGTAGAGGTGAATCGGACAGTACCCCAGCTTACAGATGCCTGGTAACAGTGGAGAAGAAGCTGTTCCTGGGTCTGGTGGTTCGCAATTTCAAGCTTCTGTATCATCAGTTCATTGAGTGCAGGGAGAAGGAATGACGGGGGTGGGACAAGTCATGGATTATGTTGGCTGCTTTTCCAAGGCAACGAGGTTACTAAAAGTGTTGATGCATGGTGATATATTTCACCGTACCCTAGTCTGTGGCAAATAAAGTACCATTGAACCATTGCAGTGTAGATGGAGTGAATGGTGGGGAGTCTCGTCTATGTGATGGACTGGGCTACATCCACAACTCTGCAATATCTTGCGGTCTTGTTCCTGACTGAGCCTTCATCTGTTTACTAGGAATACCAGAGCTCGTCGATGCTGGAGCAGTTTGTGACTCGTTTCCTGCTGCGTGAGACCATGGAGCAGCTCCAGTCTCTCCAGGGATCCCTGGAGTGTGCAATGGACACCATTGAGGAGCAGACCAGTCGAGAGAGGTGGGTCACCCATCTCCACACACCCACTGCTGAGCCCGCAATGCAGCTCGTGACTCACACTAAACCAGTGAGCCAGCACATCATCACCACTCACATAGCAAACTTGTCTTAGCCTTTAGAGATACAGCGCGGAAACAGGCCCTTCAGCCCACCGAGCCTGTGCTGTCCGGCAATCACCCCGCGCACTAGCACTATCCTACACACGAGGGACAATTTACAGAAGCCAATTAACCTTCAAACCTGCACGTCTTTGGAGTGTGGGAGAGTGCCGACCAAGATGCCCAGCCCTTCTGCTCGCCTCATTTGCCTACCCATTAGCCTAAAAACCCATTCAGAATTAGTGTAGGAAGGAACTGTAGATGCTGGTTTACACCAAAGATAGACACAAAATGCTGCAGTTACAGTGGATCGGGTAGTATCTCACGAGAAAAGGAATAGTTGACTACTAGCCACATGTTCCCATCTCCACCCCTTTCCGCTTTCCACAGAGACTGTTCCCTCCGCAACTCCCTGGTCAACTTGTCCCTTCCCACCCAAACCACCCCCTCCCCAGGTACTTTCCCCTGCAACCGCATGAGATGCAACACCTGTCCCTTTACCTTCCCCCCTCGACTCCGTCCAAGGATCCCAAGGTTCATTTGCACCTCCTCCAACCTCATCTACTGTATCCACTGTTCCAGGTGTGGACTCCTGTATATCGGCGAGATCAAGCTCAGGCTTGGCGATCGTTTCGCTGAACACCTCCACCTAGTCTGCCTTAACCTAACTGATCTCCCGGTTGCTCAACACTTTAACTCCCCCTCCCCATTCCCACACTGACCTTTCTGCCCTGAGACTCCTCCATTGTCAGAGCAAATTGGAGGAACAGCACCTCATATTTCACTTGGGCAGCTTACACCCCAGCAGTATGAACATTGACTTCTCTAACTTCAAGTAGCCCTTGCTTTCCCTCTCTCTCCATCCCCTCCCCCTTCCCAGTTCTCCGACCAGTCTTACTGTCACCGACTACATTTTATCTCTGTACCGCCCACTCCACTGACATCAGTCTGAAGATGGGTATCGACCCAAACCGTCACCTATTCCTTCGCTCCATAGATGCTGCCTCACCGGCTGACTTTCTCCAACATTTTTGGCTACTTTAGATAGCTCACATATTCCTAGTTATGTACAATTATTGACCAACTCAGAACTACCCTAACCTAGAAAAATTAATAGATTATTATTTCCACCTAGATTCCTTCCTCTAGCTTCACAATTCGTAACCTCAATCCTTTTGTCTCGCACCTTCTGTAATTTCTCCATCTTTTTTCCCCCATCATCTGCCTATCAAATGCCTCCCTCATCTGTATCAACCTATTACCTGCCAGGCTTTGTCCTGTCCCTTCCTCTCTTCCAGCTTTCTCCACCCCTGACTAAAATCAGACTGAAGAAGGGTCCTGACCCGAAACGTCACCTATCCCGCTGCCTGTCCCACTGAGTTACTCCAGCACTTTAAGTCTTAGATTGTTAAATAGTTTGTCATAGTCAGAATTCACACTAACAAGCAAACCTGCACATAACGATCTATGTGTCCTGCTCCGAGCTGGTACTGATCCTTAACTAATTGGTAATAAGTTACAAACCTGCTTAGAATTAGCACCAAAAGAATGGTCTTGATCCAAAAAGTCACCTATTCCTTCTATCCAGAGATGCTGCCTGACCCGTTGAGTCACTCCAGTATTTTTGCGTTTATCTTCGGTGTAAACCAGCATCTGCAGTTCCTTCCTACACATTCTTGCAATTTAATTTAATAGTATCATAGCTCAATGCCGCCACCGACAGGTACTTAGTGGTAGTGCTCCCCCTGTCACCGTGCAGAGAAAATAATCTTGACTTTGCTTGGAGACACAAGGAATTGCAGACGCTAGTTTATTTTTTAAAAGACACAAAGTGCTGGAGTAACTCAGAGGGTCAGGCAACAGGTCTGGAGAACTTAGACAGATGATATTGTAGGTTGTTATTAGATGGATAACTTCGTCAGGAATGGGCAGCTAACACAAGACTTTAGAGATACAGCACGGAAACAGGCCCTTTGGCCCACCT
>NC_073397.1:16397080-16432080 GCF_028641065.1 Leucoraja erinaceus
TGCAAGACACACACATATGCATGCACATACGCATGCACACACTCACTCACACACACAAAGACACATGCACACTCATAAATACACACACACAGATACACACACACAGACACAGATATACACTGATGCATAAATACACACATACTGCATACATACTCATTAATACATATATACACACATAAATACGTGGAAACACACACACACTAAATACAAACACAGACAAATATATAAACACACAGAAATACACACATACACGCATATACACACACATAAATACACACTCTCACATGCACACACACGTATAAATACATGCACAAACAACCACTCAAATAAAGCATTAATGCAGGCCTGCATTACAGGCAATGTTGTACTGGTTCACTTATGTATGAGTGAGTGTATATCTGTGTGTGCATCTGCTTCATTCTACTTTAGCGGAGTCGAGACGGTCGGTTGATTTTCAACGAACTTTATTGTGAAAGTTAAACAAAAAAAATGAGTCTATAGACGGCTAAATAACGATGTCGCTAACGCAAGGGTGGTGATCAGAATGAATGGGCTTGCCCAAAAGCGCGCCCACGTGACTGAGGTAGCCAATCTGAGGGTTCGACTACCCCAAGGCACCAGCAGGTGCCGCCACAGAACCCCCCCAGAACCCGAGGTACAGAACCGAGCAGGGACTCCGATGCAATGACCAGAACCCAGAAAACATAGGCACATTTTTGCAAAACAGCCATCTTTGCTCGTTTTGATGCAGCAAACACCACACCCAAGAGGAGAGCCAGCCCCTGCCTACAAACCGACCAGCCAGTCCTGACCATAGACACAATGGACACACGGAGAATCCTGTCTAAGGTCAACCCGTGGAAAGCAGTCGGACCCGACAACATCCCAGGACGTGTGCTAAAGGAATGTGCTGAGGAGTTAGCAGATGTGCTAACAGACATCTTCAACATCTCCCTTAGTCAGGCCATTGTCCCCACATGCCTCAAAACTTCCACGATAATCCCCATAGCGAAGAAACCAGTGGTTGCCTGCCTAAATGACTACCGCCCTGTCGCCTTGACCCCAATAATAATGAAGTGTTTTGAACGCCTGGTGAAACCCCACATTACTGCCAGCCTCCCCTCATCGTTAGATCCCCTACAGTTTGCCTATCGCCCCAACCGCTCTACAGAGGATGCCATCTCCACCACGCTGCACACAGTAATCGCGCATCTGGAACACAAGAACACATACGCCAGAATCCTGTACATTGACTTTAGCTCAGCGTTTAATACCATCATCCCACAGAGACTTGTGGAGAAACTAACCCTGCTGGGCCTCAACACCACCCTGTGTCACTGGATCTTGGACTTTCTCACAGAGAGACCGCAGTCAGTCCGTGTTGGCAAGAACACTTCAGGCTCGATCACGCTGAGCACCGGCTCCCCTCAAGGCTGTGTGCTCAGCCCGCTGTTGTTCACACTGCTCACACATGACTGTGCTGCCAGATTCAGGGACAATAAAATCATAAAGTTCGCGGACGACACTACAGTGGTGGGACTCATCAGTGGAGATGACGAAACAAGGTACAGGGAGGAAGTAGAACAACTGGTGGACTGGTGCGGCAAAAATAACCTGGAATTGAATGTCGAAAAAACTAAGGAGATGGTTGTCGACTTCAGGAGGGCGCAGCCAGAGCATACACCGCTCAACATTAGTGGCACTGCAGTGGAGAGAGTGGAGAGCATAAAGTTCCTCGGTGTGCAGATAACGGACAACCTCACCTGGTCCAGGAACACCACTGGGACCGTCAAACGGGCCCATCAGCGACTGCACTTCCTGAGGAAACTAAAACAGGCCTCACTCCCCACCAACATCCTCAGGACTTTCTACAGGGGCACGGTGGAGTCTGTACTCACGTACTGCATCAATACGTGGTACTGCACCTGCAACTGCTCGGACAGGAAGGCTCTGCAGAGGGTAGTGAGGGGAGCAGAGAGGATTATTGGCGTCTCCCTACCCTCGGTACAAGAACTGTTCCAGAGCCGCTGTCTGAAGAAAGCACAGAGAATTGCCAAGGACAAACTGCACCCCCTCCACACACACCTGGATCTCTTGCCATCAGGCAAGAGATATCGAAGCATCAAAGCCCGGACTACGAGGCTGCTAAACAGCTTCCTACCACAGGCTGTGAGGCTGCTAAACAGTCACTCTGCACTCACAGTCACTTGACTTGACTTGACTCTGCGGCTGGCACGGACACTTTAATAACTGGCACTGGCCACTCAAATCAGCGGCCCCGGACATTTTTTTATGATTGGTTTACTGTTTTTAACATTGTGTTTTTTACCTGATTTTAACTATTTATTCTGTTCCATCAGGGACTGGATTGTTTTTTTTAGTGTTATTATGTGAGAAGTGTTTTAAATTTCATGTGCGAGGCTCCGCTATTCACTGGGAAACGTCTTTTCATTTTGCACTGTACTTGTTGCTTGCAAGATGACAATAAAGGTTGATTGATTGATTGATTGATTGATTGATATGCACCGCAGGTGAACCATGTCTTGAAATAGGAACGGGGGCCAACCCGCTCCCGGAGGCTAGCCAGCAACGCCGGGGCGTAATCCCCGGTCAGGGCCGAAACGTACACCAGCTTGGCGGAGGAAGCGGCCAAATCCTCTTTAGGGGCGGTGCGGATGCCGAGGAGGACCCACGGCAACTGGTCCACACAGTCCGGACAGTGAGCCGGGCCTTCAGCGCCAATTTGAGGTGCCGGTGAAACCGTCCGTCCAGCCCATATGCCTGCGGGTGGTAGGCGGTGGTTTGGTGTAACCATGTCCCGTAGAGTTGGGCCAGAGAAGACCACAAAGCAGAGGTGAACTGGGCCCCCTGGTCGGTGGAAATGTCGGACGGAACTCCGAGCCGGGCAATCCAATGGGCCGCCAGGGCCCGGGCGCAAGTCACGATGGAGGTGTCTGAGAGTGGGATCACCTCCGGACACCGGGTAAAATGGTCCACGATGGCGAGCAGATGCTTGGCGCCGCGGGACATCAGGTCGACATGAACGTGCAGAAACCGGCCCGTGGGAACGTCGAACTCCTGCACCGGAGGATGCACGTGCCGCTGGACTTTGGAGGCCAGTGATGGAAATTCACCATGCCGACAAACTCTTGTAACCCCTTCACAGTGAGCGGCCGGGGGAACTGCCGAAGGGCCTTGACTTTTGTGGGTAGCGGGGAGTGACGCTGTGCCCCAGGAAGGAGATGGAGCGGAGGCCGAACTGGCACTTTGCGGGGTTGATGACGAGGCCGTGCTCGTGGAGGCGATGGAAATGTGTCCGTAGGTGAGCTATGTGCTCGTCCTGCGAGGCGTTCAGATGCCGACAATCCCCTCATGGTCGCCACCCCCCAGATGCTTTGGGGACCATATGTAGCGGGGAGGCCCTCGGGCTGAAACTCCCGGGCGATGCGCAGCTTGTCCGGCAGGAGGCGGCGCGCCCGGGCATGTATCGGAGGGCCCACGGTGGGGATGTGGTGCAGGACCCCATGTTTTGGCCACGATGAATGTCCACTCGTGCGGGCGGGAGTCAAATGTAAGCGAGAAGGCCCGCGTACCGTAAGTCACGGCTCCTATTGGCGGCCGTGAGCACAGGGCGCCGTTTACCAGCACGGGTGTTGCGCTCGGTCGGCGGGAGGATGCTGACAATGGCACCGGAGTCCACGAGGAAGTGTCTGCCAGAGCGGTGGTCGCGGTCGTAGAGGCGGATGTTTGGGGCGATCATGATCGCCTCTACAGACGATCAGCCGAGGCATTTCCCTGAAACGAGCAGGGTTGATGCAGCATTGAGCCTCAGCTCCCCAGCGGAGGTGATAGAAGCACCATTTTTGTTTACCCCGGGACCCGGCTCGCTGCTGTGGCTCCGCGGTGGAAGTCGTGGGTAGGGCGTCGTTGCGGTCATGCTGAGGCGAAGAGCGCGCTAATGCGGGAACACGGTTAATGGCGCCGCCATCTTGTTGCTTCGCCAGCCAAAGTTCGTCAACCCGTTCGGCGAGCTGCAGAGAGTCAGCGAATTCAGCGCCAGCGAGCATGAGGCGGACGTCGTCCGGCATCTGTTCCATAAAGGCCTGTTCGAAAAGCAGGCACGGACGGTGCCATCCATGAGATCAAGCATCTCGGCCATGAGCACGGACGGCTTGCGATCGCCTAACCCCTCCATGTGCAGGAGGCGGGCGGCACGATCCCGGTGGCTGAGCCTGAAAGTGTGAAGGAGGAGGGCCTTGAGGCCGTCGTACTTGGCGGCTGTGGGCGGATTTTGCAGGAACAGCAGCAATTGTGAAGCCGTCTCCTACGACATGGAAATACTTTGTGTCACCCACCACTACATTGTGAAGGTGGAATTGTGCCTCCACATGCGTGAACCACACTCGGCTGTTCGGGCCAGAACACCGGCAGCTTGAGGCTGACGGCGCTCTGATGAGCATCGGGAACGGCGTCGGGAACTGCAGCGGCTTGCATGTCGGCGTCCAATATCGATTGGGTGCGTCGGGGTCACCAGTTTAGCAGAGTTGAGACGGTAGGATGATTTTCAACGAACTTTATTGTGAAAGTTAAACAAAAACAACGAGAGTTTATAGAAGGCTAATTAACGAATGAATGGGCTTGCCCAAAACCACGCGCAAAACCCCTCCCCGCGCCCACGTGACTGTGGTAGCCAATCTGAGGGTTCGACTACCCCAAGGCACCAGCAGGTGCCGCTACACAACCACCTTTTCTGGATCTAAAATTGTAGATTAAGTGTGTACGTGGACTGTAGGAAAACATGTCTTGGGGTTTCTCGCAAGGTCTGTCATAGTCTGCGTTATAAATTGCTTGTCGCTAAAATGGGGAATAAAATAGCAGGCAGTGAAAATTCAATTTGCTGTCAGTAATTTGCATGTTCACTGTCTAGTTGTTAGCCATGTGATACTGATGCCCTGAGGACCAAAGTAAAAAGCTCACATGTAGCATTAATAATGGTTTGATTTTAATACTTTTGTCCACTTTGCTCACTATCTCCGCAACCCCGAAGAGTTCTGATCTCTTCCAATACCAGCCGTCACTGGCAAGGTTCAGAGCTCTGGTGCTCTCTTTGTAGACCACGCCTCGCCACCTCTCTCTTTCCCCTTGCAACCTTCCTCTGTGTTGGGCAATTGATCACATACTCTAAGTACGTACAGAAAGGAACTGCAGATGCTGGTTTACACCGAAGATGGAGTAACCCAGCAGGTCAGGCAGCATCTCGAGACAAAAAAGGATGGGTGTGACCCATAAACAGATCAGTCTGAAGAAGAGTACATACTTGTGTGGCTCGCTTCAGTGTCTCAGCTGTTTACGGTTCTAGGAAGCATTATGAATGTTTTTTTCCAAAGAAAGGGTGTATCCTAAAATGCTATTCACGAATAGTATTTTTAATATGTCTTATGAATATCGTTCTATTACTATCTTAAGGAGGAACTGTGTGAGATGAGAAATGGAAACAAGAGGAACTGAATCAAATTCTTGTTTCAGCTTTCACTGCAAACAGAATTAGTTGTGTTGTGTAGTGGACTCTTTGAGCAAGGGCCATAAAAATGGAGCAAGAAATGAGTTAGGAATATCTCCAATAAAAACTAACAAATAGCATTGGGAAGCAGCCCAGACCATCACTCAAACCAACCTCCCTTCCATTGGCTCCATCTACACCTCACGCTGCCTCGACAAGGCCACCAGCATCATCAAGGACCAGTCTCACCCCGGTCACTCCCTCTTCTCCCCTCTCCCATCAGGCAAGGGGTACAGAAGTGTGAAAACACACACCTCCAGATTCCGGGACAGCTTCTTCCCAGCTGTTACCAGGCAACTGTCCTCTCACCAGCCAGAGAGCAATCCTGACCCCCCCAACTACCTCATTGGAGACCTTAACATTATCTTTAATCGGACTTTACTTGCATTAATGTGCGTTATCCCCTATAGCTTGTATCTGTACACTGTGGACGGCCTAGTCTTTTTGCTGACTGGATAGCACCCAACAAAAAGCTTTTCACTACCTTGGTATTTGTGACAACAATAATAAACTGAATTAAACCGAGAAACCGCACTGCAGTGTAATGTGCTAAGGCATTTCGTAAGTCATGATCAAACCAACACTGACCAAGGTTAGGACAAGTTTAAAATCTTAGTCAAAGGGGTCATAATTAAAGGACGTACCTTCGGTAAGGAGATGTGGAGGAATTTCTTCAACCAGACGGTGGTGAATCTGTGGAATTCATTGCCATCGAGGGCGGTGGAGGCCAATAGATATTTTTAAGGTGGAGATTGACAGATTCTTGATTAGTACGGGTGCCAGGGGATACGGGGGAGAGGCAGGAGAATGGGGTAGAGAGGGAAAGATTAATTAGCCAGTGAAAAACTACTTAGTCGAATATTTGCAAGTTAAAGAATTACTGTGGCTGCTTTGAGGGGCCTTGCATGAAGGTGTGCAGGGGCGTGCAGCTACAGTTGACTAGAATGACTATCTAAACCATGCTTTCCTTTGTTCTAGGGGTTTGTGTGGAGCCAGCGAGCCAGTGGGTGACTCAGGTTAACCGACTGCAGCAGCTCATTGACAGGTTGGAGTACAAGGTAAGGGGCTGCTCATAGACAAGGCCATTAGTCAGCACACAGTCTGACTGTGCCAATAACCCATCAACCATCACCAACCAGCAACCCACGCCCATCACCAACTTCCCTCCCATCACCAACCCACAAACTCACCATCCACTGGCAACTTTCCTCCCTTCACTTGGCATTCCCTCACCAATCTATACCTCATCACCAACTTACAACACATCACCAACGTACAACCCATCACCAACCTACAACCCATCACCAACACCAACCTACCACCCAACACCAGATGTCCTAGCGATGGGAAGGTAGACAGAATGCAGAAGTGACTAGCCACGAGTTGATGGTATGAGGCTGAGGAAAGTAAAGGAGTGTGGGATGGGTCCGGGGAGTGAGTGTGTGGGTGGGGGTCGGTGGCGGGGAGAGTGTGGGACAACGGGTAGGGTAGGTGGGAAAATTGGGATTCAACTCACCTGCTGAAATTGTTGGACTCAGCATCGTGTTGTAGATAACTAAATAACTAAATAAACAGCCATTGTTTCATCGTCTGCCTTATAGACACCGAGACTGGAGCCCTTAAAGGAAGAAGTGATTGAGGAAACAACAAAAACGGTAAGTATGGAACCTGTGCATGTTGCTTCGTCAGAGTCTGTGTGGGCATGGATGCTACAATAACATACTAACATGTACGGACTGAACCTGGACCGATCTGAGAGTGCCATTTTAATTCATCCTTAGCTTTAAGCTTGAGTTTATTATTGTTACCTGTACCGAGGTACAGTGAAAATATATTTTTTGCATGCTATCCAAAAAGATCAGATGTATCATACATAGATACATACATATAAAATCTTGACTAAATCTGCAAGGAGTTAATGCTTCTACCACACTTTCAGATGGTATTCCAAATCCCTACCACTTTCTAAAACCTTCTACAAGAACCGTGATAGAGTTGGCCATGAGCAAGCCATGACTATTACCTTCGCACCCAAACATCCACTCCTCAACATGCCGGCCTTTCGTACTGTAAGATTATAAGTTAGAGCAGAATTCGGCCCATCGAGACTTCTCCCCTATTCAATCATAACTAATCTATCTTTCCCCTTTCAACCCCATTCTCCTGCCTTCTCCCAATGATCTCTGCAGAAGATTAAACATAAGTGTTATAAACACTTTATGATGACATAAAGTATCCGACAATCTTTGCCTTAAAAATACCCAAAGACCTGGCCTCTACCACCATCCAGAGCAATGAATTCCTCAGATTCAAAACCCTTTGGACTGAAGAAATTCCTCCACGTCTCCTTTCTATCTAATGGCACGTCCTTTTATTCTGAGGCCATGGCCTCTGCTCATAGACTCTCCCACTAGTGGAAACATCTTCTCCACATCCACTCTATCCAGGCCCTTCACTCCTAGATAAGTTTCAATGAGGACCCCCCCTCATCCTTCTGAACTGAACTGAACCGAACTGAATTAAACTCCAGCGAGTACAGGCCCAGTGCCGTCAAATGCTCATCAAATGATACATAAATACAATCACGTCAAACCTAACTAAATCTGCTGGGAATTCCTGCCTCCACTTCCCTTTCAGGCAGTATTCCAAAACCCTGCCACTCTCTTTATGTCATTTTGTGACTCCCCACCAGTAGCACAGCAGTAGAGTTGCTGCCTTACAGCGCCAGAGACCTGGGGTCGATCCTGACAATGGGTGCTGTCTGTCCGGAGTTTGCAAGTTCTCCCCAAGACCACGCGGGTTTTCTCCAGGAGCTCTGGTTGCGTCTACACTCCAAAGGCGTATATGTTTGTAGGTTAATTGGCTACGATTCAAATTATCCTTAGTGTGTAGGATAGTGCTATAGTACAGGGTGGTCGCCGGTCGGCCTGGACTCAGTGGGCTGAAGGGCCTGTTTCCATGTTGGAAGAAGGATTTTCTCCTTTGTGTGCGTACCATTTGGTAACTCAATCGACGCACTCCACTCCCAACCTGCCTCCTCCTCCCTGAGGACTCTGACCAAATGACTTGACCAGTGTACGATGTCCAAAGCTGTGATTGGGGAACTCTAAACTGTCCTTGTCTTGTGGCCCATATGCAGCACATCCTGGTGGTGCAGCGGCAGATGTCAGCGTTGGAGGAAGAGGTGGAGGAATTCCGACAAGCTCTGGAATGCTACGTGGAGTCCACGGCTAGTCAGAGTGGGAGCCTGCAGTAAGTTGGGTCTACTCTAGGCTCCAGGCAGATGGCGGCAATGTTACAGCATGCCTGGTCTCACTGCTGGGTTCAATGTTTAAGTTTGATTTTGAGTTTAGTTTATTGTCACACATACCGAGGTACAGTGAACAGCTTTTTGTTGCGTGCTAACCAGTCAGCGGAAAGACTATACGCTAATTACGATCGAGCCGAAGATAGACACAAAGTGCTGGAGTAACTCAGCGGGTCAGGCAGCATCACTGGAGGAAAGGAATAGGTGACGTTTCGGGTCGAGACGGGTCTGAAGAAACGTCTTGTCCCAAAACTTCACCTGTTCCTTTTCTCCAGAGATGCTGCCTCATCCGCTGACTTAAGGGCCTGTCCCACTATACGAGTTTACCCAAGAGTTCCCCCGAGTTTAAAAAAAAAATCAAACTCGTGATAAGTACGTAGAATGTATGCAGCGGGTACGTCGGAGCTCGGGACGTCTATTAGCGGCTCATAACGCTAACGGCAGGTACTCGGGAAACACGGTAAGCTCGTGAAGTTTTTTCAACATGTTGAAAAATGTCCACGAGAGCCTCGAGTACCTACGAGTGGCTATTGCCGTAATTCTCCGAGTCCGAATCAGTGGAAACTCGGGAGAACTCTTGAATTACCTCGTACAGTGGGACAGGCCCTTAACTTCAGCATTTTATGTCTACCTTTGTAGCATCTCCCTCCCTGCCTCTGTATTCACTTCCCAAACTAATGACGGTCAGTATCCCATATACCTTCCTCAGCACTTCTGCTCCACGCACCAGTTTGAGGAAGGGTCCCAACCGAAATTGTCACCCAATTTTTTTCTCCAGAGATGCTGTTTGACCCAGAGTTACTCCAGCATTTTGTGTCTATCTTTGTTGTAAACCAGCGTCTGCAGTTCCTTTCAACACACATCCACTTCTTTGTCTGTTCTTTGTTCTATATCATACGTATCTCTCACTGTGATGATCCCTGGAAGCTGCTTGAGGCTACAAAGGTCACTGAATCAGTATCCCATTACAACATTGGGCATTAGATTTCTTGGATGTAAGATATATGTCAACATTTGTTGCACCATTTTTTCGCCCTTGCCCTCAAGCTATAGTTAATCATAGTTATAGAGCCATACAGCGTGGACGACTCTTTGGCTCAACTTGCCCACACCGACTCTAGTCCCAAATGCCTGCATTTGGCCCTTATCTCTCTAAACCTGTTCTATCCATGTACCTGCCTAAATGTTTCTTAAACATTTGTCTAACTATCCCCACTTAGAGCACTAAGTCATGGAACAACGGATCCTGAGTCTTTAACTATACATCAAAATACTGTCTAAATCTGGTGGGTTGTTTTGCCTCTCCCACCATTTTAGACTGTGTTCCAACCTCTGGTCTATCTTGAGTTTAGACTTTAGAGATATAGCGCGGAAACAAGCCCTTTGACCCACGGAGTCTGCGCTGACCAGTGACCACCACGTACACTAACACACTAGGGACAATGTTTTCACAATTTTTACCAAAGCCAATTAACCTACAAACACGCACGTCTTTAGAGTGCGGGAGGAAACCAGAGCACCCGGAGAAAGCCCACGCAGTCACAGAGAGAACGTACAAACTCCGTACAGACAGCACACATAGTCAGGTTAGAACCCGTGTCACTGGTGCTGTAAGGCAGCAACTCTACCGCTGTGCCACTGTGTCACCCCTTTAGTTTAGAGACACAGCGTGGATACATGCCCTTCGGCCCACCGAGTCCATGCTGACCAGCGAATACCCGTACACTGGTTCTGCCCTACACGTCAGGGACAATTTACAGAAGCCAATTTACCTACAAACCTGCACGTGTTTCGAATGTGGGAGGAAACCAGGAGAATGTACAAACTTCGTACAGATAGCACACGTAGTCAGGATCAAACCCGGGTTCGTGGCACAGTTGGGCAGCAACGTTACCACTGTGCCACCCCTGATGCCGCCCCTAGCCCCTCCACCGCCCATAGAAAGTTGGTTAGTAAGTTAGCAACTCTACCGCTGTGCCCCCGTGCCGCACTTGTCAACACCCTTTGCCTCGCTGTCTACTCTAGTCCTCTTTTGTCTCCTTTTCAGCTCTGGCCTTTGTCTACCCATCTTCCTATCAACCCCAGCCCGCCTTCACCTTTATCCACCTGACATTTGCCAGGCTCTGTCCTGCCATTTCTACTCTTCCAACTTTCTCCCCTCTTTAGAAATCAGTCTGAAGAAGGTGACCTGACCCGAAACGTTGACTATTCATGTCCTCCAAAGATGCTGCCTGACCAGCTGTGTTGCTCCAACACTTTGTGTTCAATACCAACTTAATTTACCCTTTGGACCCAACAGAGTATAGCTAGTTTTAGAGGAACCATCTGTTTTGACGGATTCATGATGTTTTGGGTGGAGGGGCATGTGTGCGCGCTGGCTTCATGTTTGGTTTGTTCTTCATCTACAGTATCTCCGTTCAGAAGTTGGGGAACGAGAGCTGCTTCCTGGTCTACGAACTCTGGCAGGACAGGACTTCATGGAGGAGGTAGGGATCGTGGAGGAGCTGGGGCTTAGTCATGTTTAGTTTAGAGTCACGTATACCGAGGTACAATGAAAAGCTTTTGTGTGTGCTAACCTGTGAGGGGAAATGCAATACATGATTACAATCGAGCCGTCCACAGTGTACAGATACAGGATCAAGGGAATAACGTTTAGTACAAGGTTAAGACCAGTAAAGTCTGATTAACGATAGTCCGAGGGTCTCTGGTGAGGTAGATAGTAAGTCTCCAGTTGCTGATGGTTCATTTGCCTGATAGCAGCTGGGAAGAAACCGTCCGTGAAGGGAGAGGGGAGAACAGGGAACGGCCAGGGTGCAACTCATTCCTGATTATGCCGAGGCAGCATGAGGTATAAATGGAGTCAATAGAGAGGGGGTTGGTTGGTGTGATGTTGTGGGCTGTGTCCACAATTCTCTGCTATTTGGTTGGAGCAAATCCCAAACCATGCCGTGATACTTCCGGAAATATTCTTTCCACAGCGCATGTGTAGAAGTTGATGAGTTGTTGGGAACAGGCTGAACTTCCTTAGCCTTCTAAGGAAGGAAGAAAGATTTTACCGCTAGAAAAGATGAAAAACAACCCTTGCTATAAGGGCAGAAGATGCTTGTAGAATGTAGCAGGTCAGGCAGCATCTGTGGAGAGAGAATCGAGCTGCTTTGGGGGTGGGTGACTGTTCACCTGGACTGGAAACAAGGGAAAAGTGGCGCGTGCTACATTGCAGGGAGGGAAGGAATGTCGATATTGAGCACGCACATGCACCAAAGCACACGCGCACTCTTGCACGCGCACTGACACCTGCACACTTCTCTAAACACTGGGATACATGCACACACACACACACTTAGAAACATTTGTACTGACAGACATTTTAAAATACTTAGAAACATTTGTACTACACGTTTAGAAATGTACACAGGCCCATAGTTAGAGACATTGCACACGTTTCTACACTAACTTAGAATCGTACCCACACACATTTAGAAGCACGTGCGCACACATAAACATGCACATGCTCACATGCGCATGCACACACAGTCAGAAACATTACACACACACACACACACACATATAGCAGTGGAATCAATCACACCTCATTGTGTAGGAAGGAACTGCAAATGCTGGTTTAAACCGAAGATAGACACAAAAAGCTGAAGTAACTCAGCGGGGACAGGCAGCATCTCTGGTGAGCGGGAATGGGTGACGTTTCGGGTCGAGACCCTTCTTCAGACATTGTGTCTGTCTTCACAGAAAAAGACACAAACAGCTGTCAGCAAATAGAGGGAAGTTAGGTTGCGGCATGAATGGGGAAGTGACGATAATCAGTGTCAGTTTATAAAATGGAACTTGAGGCGTTGGTGGAACTAAAAAGCTAATGAATGCCAGGCATGTGATGACCAAGGTACCAGAGTTTTGAAACATAGGGCGGTAGGGATTAGTGAATATTTTTCTTATTCTCCTCCGAAATACTCTGCGTGCTGTAATTGTTCCTGTGGATTAGAGGTGACTCCACTATTTCAAAAAGGAAGGACAGAGAACACGGAAGTATTGATCACTTACCTCAGCATCAGTAGTAGGGAAATGAGCTGCGGCTGTAATAAGGGATATAAGAACTAGAATTACCAGAAAAGAATACACGGTTTGTGCAGAGTAAGCATGCATTGACAAATGGGTCATGCATTAACAAAAGCTTCACCTGTAATGAAGCTAACGCAGTTCTTGGAGGATGTGGTGAATGGAAAAGGCAAGAGGTGTCCAGCATTTGCATCTTCAGTAGTTTTGTTGATAAGGTTCCACATGAGAGATGAGTGAGCGAGATTGGGGATAGAGATGGAAATGGGGATACAGATAACACTCGTTATACTGGACCATAGAGGGGGGAATCATGCCCATTGCTGCCAATTGTCCTCTAGAACCCCTGTAAGAGATTTGCTCCAACCACCTAAATTATGTTTAACAGCCAAAAATATATATCGAGAGTCAAGAGCATTTATTGTCATATGTCCTGAAACAGAACAATTAAATTCTTAATTGCAGCAGCATAACAGACATGTCAACATAGTACTCGGTAAAACCCATAATAGAAAATAGTTCAGAGCCTATTTGGAGATTGTAGTGTTTAATAGCCTGATGGTTGAAGGGAAGAAGCTGCTTCTGAACCTGGACATTACAGCTTTCAGTTCCTGCACCTTCTTCCCGATGGCGGGAGTGACATGAGAGAGTGGTCAGGGTGGTGTGGGTCTCTGATGAGCTGCGGCTGTAATAAGGGATGGCTGCCCTTTTGAGGCAGCGACTCCTGTAGCTCGTGGTGGGGAGGTCAGTTCCCATGATGGACTGGGCAGTATCACCACTTTTTGCTTCTAGTCTTTTTTGTTTTGTTACTGCAAGGTAAAAAGTCTAAAAGCTGTTTGTTACGCTGCTTAATAGAGTATCATTGCATAAGTGTCACTCAAAGTAATTGCTTGTCAATGGCAATGACTTCCCGCACTGTAACTGGCAGCCTGTGTTCTTTAATAGACAGTGGTGTCTGATTGCTGTTATGAACAAAATCTGTTATAAAGAGGTTCGTAATAACAAGGGTGGAGTGTAATTGTACTGGAGACACGAGCAACTGCAGATGCTGGAACTGTGAACAAAAGATAGTGCTAGAATGCAGAGATGATTTACGTGGATATTGCTAGGACTCGAAAGCCTAAGCTACAGGGAGAGGCTGGACGAGCTGGGAGTTTATATCCTACAGAGCTGTATAATATCATGAGGGGAATGCACAACATCTTTTACCCAGAGTAGGGGAATCAAGAACCAGGGGACACAGGTTTAAGGTGAGAGGGGAAAGGAACCCGAGGGGCAATTTTTTCACACAGAGGGTAATGGGTTATTGGAACAAGCTGCCAGAGGAGGCAGTTAAGGCTGGCACTATAACGGGGTTTAAAATACATTTGGACAGGTGCATGGATAGGAAATGTTTAGAAGGATATGGGCCAAATGCAGACAGGTGGCACTGGCATTGGCACTGACAACCATAACTCATTTCAAGAGAAAATCCCACCTCCATGCGCAGGATCTAAGGAAAGGGTGGTGCAGCTGGTAGAGTTGCTGCCTCACAGCGCCAGAGACCTGGGTTTGATCATGAGCTCGTGGGCAGTCTGTGTGGAGTTTGTACGTTCTCCCCGTGACCACGTTGGTTTCTCCCGGCTGCTCCGGTTCCCTCCCACATCCCAAGACGTGCGGGTTTGTAGGTTAATTGGCTTCCGTAAAATTGCCTCTAGTGTGTAGGGAGTGGATGAGAAAGTGGGATAAAGGTCTCTGTGGACCAGGCTGTATTTCTAAAATACACTACAGCTAAAGACAGTTCTCCGTATGCTCCAGTTTCCTCCCACACTCCAAACACATACGGGTTTGTAGGTTATTTGGTTTCAGTGAAGATTGTAAATTGTCCCTAGTATGTAGGATAGTGCTAGTGTACGGGGTGCTCGCTGGTCGGCACAGACCCGGTGGGCCGAAGGGCCTGTTTCCGCGCTGTATCTCTCATCTAAACTAAAGTAAGTGTCTCTGCTCTGTGTTCATGTAACAGATTGTTGAGTCATTTAACATCCGCTTCCTTTCTCTTGCCCTGTGGAAAACCAACCCTCAGCCACTTGCAAGCGAACCACAGCAAGACCTTCCAGAGGAATAACGTGGACTTCCTGGAGACTCCCGAGATCATGACAACCATGTTGCTCCCCGGTAAGGGTGGAATGATGCCGATGGTCCAATGGCATCATCCTTTATTACCACGTGTACCACAATGGCCCATCGCATCCATTCCCATCATCCCATGGACCGTCATCCCTCTTCTCCTTGCACAGCAGTCTTCAGTCCGCGGACCGTGAAGGGTGCCTTCGCACCGGGCCTTTTGAATATCTCAGGAAAAAGTGCGGCACGGTTACACAGCGGCACGGTTGCTGCATTACAGCGCCAGAGACCCGGGTGTGATCCTGACTACGGGTGCTGTCTGTATGGAGTTTAGTTCGTTTGAGTATGGGTAGGAAGGAACTGCAAGTGCTGGTTGATACCGAAGATAGACAGAAAATGCTGGGTTACCTCAACGGGTCAAGCAGCATCACTGGAGAAAAGACGGCTTTTAAACCAGAGATTGACAGATTCTTGATTAATATGGGTGTCAGGGGTTATGGGGAGAAGGCAGGTGAATGGGGTTGAGAGGGAAAGATAGATCAGCCATGATTGAATGGTGGAGTGGACTTGATGGGCCGAATGGCCTAATTCTGCTTCTAGATCTTCTGAAGGCATGAAATGGAATAGGTGAGGTTTCCGGCCGAGACCCTTTTATACCTGATTTTGTTAAATTCCAAGGTAGACACAAAATACTGGAGTAACTCAGCAGGACAGGCAGCATCTCTGGAGAGAAGGAATGGGTGACGTTTCGGGTCGAGATCCTTCTTTGATCAATCCCACTGCTTTGCAGTGACAAATTCACAATGGCGGTATTTCAGCACTCCAAGAAAGTGCAGTCTCATTTCAAAGTACATTGATCTGATCTGTATTTATGCTGCAGCAAGCACAAATTTCATTGTCCTGTCTGGGACATGACAATAAACTCTCATGACTTGACTTGAGTTGACATTTACAGCACGGTATAATTACGTAAGGACATTTGCATTCAGTCAACTTCACATCCTTCCTTCTCTGATTTGAATATTGTTTTACATAAAATGTGCATTTCTACTTTTGACTCATGCGATGTGTTTTGTAACTTCCTTCCTTCCCCTTTACTTGATGATTCCACAAAGCACCAACAGCTGGTATTTGTAGAGGGACCTCAGCGAATATCCCAGGTTATTTTGTAGGAAGTTTCCGAAATTGAAAAATCAACACTGAACATATGTAATGAGAAATTAGCCTGGGCACTGTCCAATTCTCCTCCAGCCCACTGTGGACATTGGACTTTGTCTCTGGAACTGATGCGCTACAATGCTGAGAACTATATTAAACCATAGAACGTAGAACAGTACAGCGCAGGAACAGGTCCTGAGGCCCACAATGACTGTGCCGCAAGATAAAATAATCTTCTCTGGCATATCCCTCCATTCACTGTATATCCAGGTGCATACCTAAAAGTCTTTTAAACATCACTTTTGTATCTACCTACACCACCGCCCCTGGCAGCTCTGTCCAGGCACCCACCATTCTCTGGATAAAAGTTTTGCCCCGCACACCTCCTTTAAAATTTGCCCCTCTCACCTTAAATCTATGCCCTCTAGTCTTTGACATTTTCATCCTGAGGAAAAAAGATTTTGACGGTCTTAGTTCTGGTGATAGTGCTAGTGCACGGGGATCTCTGGTCGGCGTGGGTGGGCTGAACGGCCTGTTTCCGCACTGTGTCTCTAAACTAAACTGAATTTCTGGAAGAGTCGGAACTTCAAGCTGTCGGCCAGAAGCAAAGCAAATTACTCAGAGAGGGGGAAATCCAGAGGACATAGATTTATGATGCGAGGGGAATGATAGTTAGCTGAGGGGCATTTATTTCTCTCAGATGTTGGTGGGTATGAGTCTATGACACCATGACTCAGTGCCATATCCCTCAAAAATGGATTGACCTCATCACCATTTTTCTCGGAAGCGCAGGAGGTGATCTTATGGAGATGTAGTCTATAAGATCATGAGGGGAATAGATAGGGTGAAGGCAAAGTGTCTTTTACCCAGAGTAGGGGAATCAAGAACTAGAAGAGATGGGCTTAAGGTGATAGGGGAAAGATTTAACCTGAGGGATAACTTTTTCCACACAGATAACTTTTTCCAGACAAATATATGGGTATATTTGTGGAACTGCTTTCTGGAATACCCATATTCAAGGTGGGTATATGGACCGACTCTACCGCTGTGCCTCTGAGCTGCTCTTTGAGAAGGAGGGGATGTAGGTATCAGACTTGAGAGAGGTAAACGTTAACTGTTCACACTGTCGCTCCTCATCCACAGCCTCCTGGTGGATCGTAAGCAAGAACAACAACAACTGAACCCTTTGCATTCGAAAGCAACATCACATCACAAGAACCTTCTCAGCAAAGCCTCATCCACGAGAACGTCTGATGTTGCCTCTGGAACCGAAGAAGCCATTCAAAGCAAGGCCCAAAATGATGAGATAAACAAAGCTGCACTCTCTATGACAACTAGCTACTGTGTAATTTGATTGCCAAAATTATTTATTGTGAAATGCAGATGGGATGCAGTTGACCTGTGAGCCCCAGTGTGACTTGAAGATAACTTATGGTTTACCTGTACGCAGTAACCCACACCTCTGCTAATTCTTTACCACAGCACAGCACTAGCTTGCTTCGTAATGTAATGAAATTGAAGTGAAGTCAACGTGTTTGTTTAATGAGCCAAATGTCGCGTGATACTTGGAAAGGAAGGATTTGAAAGATTCGGGTGACGGAGTGAGGCAGTGGAATTGATTGGGCCAAGAGTGATATCGGAATGTGTAGGAAGGAACTGCAGATGCTGGTTTAAACCGAAGATAGACACAAAAAGCTGGAGTATCTCAATGGGTCAGACATCATCTCCGGAGAAAAGGAGTTTTGGGTCTGAAGAAGAACCTCGACCCGAATCATCACCTATTCCTTTTCTCCAGAGATGCTGCCTGGCCCGCCGAGTTACTCCAGCATTTTGTGTCTATCTTCGGTGATATCGGAACGTTTTCCTCCTCGGCTATATCCTGCCACCATATATGTTATTTTTGTATAATCGTTGAGGGAGATTATCCATTAAATTATGTGCACATGCACCAAGAAATTGATTCCATTAAGGCCTGTTTCTCATGAGGAGATTGTGTATACATGCAGTGCTTTTGTTGTGATGGTGCCCGCACCTTGTAAAGGTTAAATGTCAATATTTGGTTTTCCAGCTATTTAACACGTATGTTTGTTTTTCCAGCTATTTAACACGTATGTTTGTTTTTCCAGCTATTTAACACATATGTATGCATACGTGTGCCTATTTATGTGCAGAAACAAAACGCGCTGTATAAATGTGATTAAGCCTGGATTAGATGGCACTAGCAACTCAAATAAAATCTAAACATTTACAGATTCCGGTTAACTTAAATTAAACGGAAAGTACAGGAAGCACACAGCAGGTCAGGCATCATCTGCGGATGGAGAAACAATTAGCTTTTCAAACAAAAGGAACTGCGGGTGCTGGTTTACCATAAGAAGCACGCAAAGCGCTGGAGGGACTCAGCGGGTCAGGCAGCATCTCTGGAGGACATGGATGGGCGAAGTTTCAGGTTGGGATCCTCTTTCATGCTAATTTTAGTAGGGGGGAGAAAACTGGAAAAAAAAGGTGGGTGCGGGACAAAGCTGGGCGAGTGATAGGTGGATACAGGTGGGTGGCAGGCGGGGTTGATTAGCAGATGGATGGGCAAAGGCTAGAGATGACAATGCAAAAGCTGTAAGATAACATGGATGGGAACAGTTTAGAGAGATATGAGCCAAATGCGGGCAGGTAGAATAAGTTGAGATGGGACATCTTGGTCGGAATAACAATATTTAATGGACATTTGGACAGATACATGGATAGAAAAGGTTTAGAGGGATATGGGCCAAATGCGGGCTGGTGAGACTTGCATAGATGGGGCATCTTGGTCAGCGTGGGCAGGGAAGGATCTGTTTAAGTTCTGTATGGCTCTATGAGGAAATGAGAGAAAAGGTGTGAAATGTAAAGCCAGAGAAAGGGATAAGGAAGAAGGGATATCTGAGGCGGTGTAACGGCGGCGGCGACCCAACTTTGGAGGTTCGGCCACGGGCCCAGTGGACGACATCGTCGGGTGCTCGCGGGTCACAGGTTGGTGACCTGTTTTTCCGGAGCTCCCGCGGCAACAGCTTTGTCCGCTGGACTGGAGGGCGGCAGCTTCGACCACCCCGGGCCGCGGAGTTTGAACCGGCCTGTTCGCGGAGCACGGTTGAGCCGCGGGACTTACTTACCATCATCCGGTGGGGGTCACAACATTGGAGGCCTGGATTGCCACAGCGTAGAGGGAGAACAAGGAGGGAAGAGACAAAGACTTAAGATTTTTGCCTTCCATCACAGTGAGGAGGTGCCTGGTGAACTCACTGTGGTGGATGTTGAATTTGTGTTTATTGTGTGTTTTTGTTACTTTATTATATGTATGACTGCAAGGTAACGAAATTTTGTTCAGACGAAAGGTCTGAATGACAATAAAGTTTCCAATAAAGTTTCTATTAGGGCTATAATGGAAAGATATGTCTATCAACCCCCCCCCCCATCTGTATCCACCTATCACTTGCCAGGCTTCGTCCTCCCCTCCCCTCCCCCCCCCCCTTCCAGTTTTCTCCCCTCTACCACAGTCAGTCTGCAGAAGAGTGGGGGCGGCACAGTGGCGCAGCTGTAGAGTCGCTGCATTACAGCGCCAGAGACCTGGTTCGATCCTGACTACGGGAGTTGTCTGTAGAGAGTTGGTACATTCTCCCTATGACAGCATGAGTTTTCTTCGGTTTCCTCCCACACAGGTTTGTAGGTTAATTGGCTTCAGTGAAATTGTAAATTGCCCCCGGTGTGTAGGATAGTGTTTATATATGGGGTAATCGCTGGTCGGCGTGTACTCTGTGGGCTGAAGGGCCTATTTCCGCACTGTATCTCTAAAGTCTAAAATCGAAAAAGTCCTGACCCGAAACGTTGCATATCCATGTTCTCCAGAAATGCTGCCTGACCTGCTGAGTTACTCCAGCACTTTGTTACTGTTTTAATTTCATTAATTTATTCAATGACATAACTTTAAATTCCCAATTTGCTGTGAATTGGAATTTCTATCTCTGGGTGTTAGCCCAGTTATGTAACCATTCTGCGATTACCCCATTGGTTTCATACTCGTACTCATATTTACTTCATCAGCCAAGTATGTTTTGCAACATTTGAGGAATTTGATTTGCCATGCAGTCATACTAATAAAAAGCACCAGACCACACAAAATACGTTTTAACATAAACATCCACCACTGTGACGCCTCCACATTCCTCACTGTGATGGAAGGCGAAACAAAGTTCAATCTCTTCCCTTCTTTGTCCTCCAGTGGTCAACCTTCCGTTGACGGGACGACCTTGGCTCCCGTAGCCGGCGGAGGTCCTCCTCATCGGGGCGATCAAGCTCCTGCATTGGGGGGAATCTTACACCCACCCCCCCCCCCCCCCCCCCCCCCCCCCCCCCCCCCCCGTGCTGGCGATATACCTCGGGTCGGGGCTAGTCGAACGTCGTGCGGTTTTGGAGCTTCCCGACTCGGACTCTCCCGATTCTGCGAGCTCCTTGATGTTAAAGTCCGCAGGCCGCAGTTGGAGCGACGATCCCAGGCAAGGAATCGGCTCCGATGGTGAGTCCACGTCCCCACGGGGGAGCTCAAAGTCAGTCCCGAGCAAGGCCTCCAGCTCCATGATGTTAGGCTGCAGAGCGACCGGAGATACGGTCCGGAAAACAATCGCATCTCCGGCAAGGTAAGGGATTGGGAAAAAAAGTTTCCCCTGACCCCCTCTTGCCCCCCACCCCCCACATAAAACAAACCGGAGAACACTAACACAAACTTTTAAAGCACACTAAAAATAACAAAAAAAGACGAAACGGACAGACAGACTGTAGGCGAGGCTGCCATCAAAACGCCACCTGGTGGTAATGTTAAAGTTCCTGATGTTAATATTCCTGTGCCAGCTCTTTCAAGGTAACTTGGTACTTTCTGACCATCAGCTACATGAGTATGTGTACAAATATTTAGTAGGTATGAGCAAGGGATCTTAAACAAGGGGTTAAAACAAAAAATGAGACATTGATAAGTCTAGTTTAGTCGAGCTCAGAGATACAGTGTGGAAACAGGCCCTTCGGCCCACCGAGTGCATGCCGGCCAACGATCACCCAAACACTAGTTCTATCCGACACACTAGGGGCAATTTACAGAGGTCAATTAACCCACAAACCTGCTCATCTTTGGAATGTGGGAGGGAACCAGAGCACCGGATGCACCTGCACAGGATGCACCTGCAGTCAGGATCCAACCCAGGGCTCTGGTGCAGTAAGGCATCAACTCTGCAGAAAGCCCATGAGCAGAGGTTGAAATTAAGATCAATGCGAAAGAATTGAAATGCCAAGCGGGGAAGGTGGAAGATTCTTAAGGGATATATTGCCAGAAATTTCACAGATAATAATACAGGTGAGCTTCTTAATACATTTGTGAATTACTTAGTATGTTACCGTTTATCTGTGAGTGGAACGATATAGTGTAAATAATAAACCATATTGGATGTGAGGATTTCAGTTTCCATATTTAACATAGTGCCTGTTATGGCCTGTTATTCCACATCATCTGTGTGGATCCTGACCTCGGGTGCTGTCTATGCGGGGTTTGCACGTACTACCTGTTACTGAGTGGGCTCCCTCCAAAATCCCAAGACGTGCAGGTTTGTAGGTTAATTGGACTCTGTAAATCGCCCCTCATGTGTAAATGTAAAAGTGGGATAACCTAGAACTAGTATCAATGGGCAGCATGGACTCGGTGGCATAAAGGCCTGTTTACCATATAACCATATAACCATATAACCATTACAGCACGGAAACAGCCCATCTCGGCCCTTCTAGTCCGTGCCGAACACTTATTCTCCCCTAATCCCATCTACCTGCACTCAGACCATAACCCTCCATTCCTTTCCCATCCATATACCTATCCAATTTATTTTTAAATGATAAAATCGAACCTGCCTCCAACACTTCCACTGGAAGCTCATTCCACACAGCTACCACTCTCTGAGTAAAGTTGTTCCCCCTCGTATTGCCCCTAAACTTCTGTCCCTTAATTCTCAAATCATGTCCTCTTGTTTGAATCTTCCCTACTCTCAATGGAAAAAGCTTATCCACGTCAACTCCATGCTGTTTCTTTTTAGGCTTTTAGAGATTCAGTGCAGGAATCACTTATAGAATCTGTACTCACCTTTAACATCACATCCTGGTTCACCCTCACCTCTGTCAAAGACAAATCAAAGCTTTCCCAGATCATCAGTCAGGCAAGCAAAATAACTGGCAAAACTCAAAATCAATTATCAGTACTCCACACCCAGGCAGTTAAAAGGAAAGCCAATCTCATTACACAGGATCCCACCCATCCCCTGCACAAGTCTTTCCAACTTCTGCCATCAGGCCACCGATATAAAGTCCCCCTATCCAAGAAAAACATCCACAAAAACTCATTCATACCCATTGCCATAAACAGCTTAAATAAAAATGAACAATGGACAAATTAACCCTGACGCATTGTCACTTTACACGTATCCACAGCTTTTATCTTGTCTATTTTTACAGTTTTTAATCTTTATATTTGCTTTTAAGATCGATATACACTGTATGTGCTCGCAGAAATCTGTGTTATATGACTGCTTATCAGTACATTGTCCTGTCTGTATGTTGAGCCACGTCAAAGAAGATTTTCTGTTACGACAGACAATAATGTTTTCTGAATCTGAATCTGAATCTGAACAGGCCCTTCAGCCCACCGAGTCCGTGCCGACCCATACACTGGCCTAGACATACTAGAAACAGTGTTTACAACTTACCAAAGCCAATTAACCTACAAATCTGTATGTTGTTGGAGTGTTGGAGGAAACCGGAGCACCCGGAGAAAACCCACAACTCTAGCGCTGTACCATGGAGCCGCCCCTCAATCAATCAAGACAAAAACCTGCATGGTTCCTGAGTGAAGTGTGCTCAGTAGGTTCTTACCCTCTGACAAAACCCGCTACAGAATGGGCAACACATGAGACTAGTCAAGTAACGAACGTGGACTTTATTCATGAGCTCTTTGTACGTTGTCACTGGATGTTTCTCTGTATATTGATTCTACCTGGAATATGCTGAGTCATGTGATACAGTTCTGGAAGGAGTAACAACCTTCCAGTGACAAACATTCCATACGGCCCACATGATAGGAGGTAGTTGAGGCAGGTACTAGTTCACCATTGTGCAGGTACATGGCAGGAAATGGTTTCGGGGATATGGGGAGGCAAAAGGGGCGAGTTTAGATGGGGACATCTTGTTCAGCATGGCGGGTTGTGCTGAAGGGTTTGTTTCCGTGCTACATGACTCAATGTCTCTACCCTTTGTAAGAATTCCATACCTCCACTATTTCTCCCATGTGCAATATTCACATCTCGAACCCTCAGGACATTTCAACACCTGAACTCCAATGTACAGAGTGATCCTCCTTTTGCAACATGATACCTGCCCGGTTTGATCCGTCACGTTCACTTCGAAAGGACGGCTGAACAAGATTCCGATCCTCTGAGTTTTCCATTAATTACCAATTCAACTGAAGCCCATTAGGGCGGCACAGTGACGCAGCGGTAGAGCTGCTGCCTGACAGCACCAAAGAACCGGGTTCAATCCCGACCTTGGGTGCTGTTTGTATGGGGATTGTACGCTCTCCCTGTGACCACGTGGGTTTTCTCCGGGTGCTCCGGTTTCCTCCTTCACTCCCAAGACATACTAGTTTGTAGGTTAATTGGTTTTGGTAAAATTATAAATTTGTCCTATTGTGTAGGATAGCGCTAGTGTACAAGGTCTGCGCGGACTCGATGGGCCTGTTCCTACGCTACATCTCTAAAGTCTGAAATCCCAAATCTATAGGTTGGGCAGGATGGCTTAAAACAAAGATGCATTACAAGGTGTCATGGAGAGGTTCCATCTACACTTCACGCTGCCTCGGCAAGGCCACCAGCATAATCAAACACCAGTCTCACCCCGGTCACTCCCACCTCACCCCTCTCCCATCAGGCAAGAGATATAGGTGCGAAAACGCAAACCTCCAGATTCAGGGACAGTTTCTTCCCAGCTGTTATCAGGCAACTGAACCACCCACTCACCAACTAGAAAGCGGCCCTGACCTACCATCTACCTCATTGGGACCTTCAGACTATCTTGAAACTGACTTTACTGGACTTTATCTTGCACTAAACATGATTCCGTCTATCCCGTGTATCTGTCCACTGTGGACGGATCGATTGTAATTATGTATAGCCTTCTCACCGACTGGATAGCATGCAACTAAAAAGCTCTTCACCGTACCTCAGTACATGTGACAATAATAATTCAGTTGACCTTCAACAACCAATGTCTTTGTCTTTGTCTTTCACCACACAAATCCTCCCACTTCCCCTTTTCAGAGTAGAAGTGAAACTCCATTGCTCCATTGTAAATAGTTCAAGTTGGAACAATCTGAACTGGCCCATTCCCTGTTGCAACAACAACTCTCACTCTGTGTTGGTGCATCACTCTCTGTATCACCGGGCGAGGGAAGCCGCCCAGCCCGGCCCCTGCTCGTCCCCGAAGACCGGGAACCGGAGAGGAGGGTGGAGGGAGTCGGTGAGGACGGCAGGTCCCGGACAAGGGACGGTAGGAAGAACTCGGTGGTCTCACCATCCGTACCCTCAAGGTGGGCTGCGGGATGCACCCACCCCCGAGACACAAAGGCTGAAGGGGGCCGGGCGAGGAGAGGGGCGACGGGTTCACGGGATGATCGGACGCAGGCGACGGCTCTCGACAGGCCTTTATGGCCAGTGGAGCAGGGACTGCGGAATGGCACCTAAACCTGGCGACTCTTGCACATGGACTCAGTGAGCTGTTTCCATGCATTCTGTATCTAACCAGGGATTGTACGGCAATGCATGGCAATTAACTCACTGCAAAAAAAATCTCCCTACAACTTGGTACACGTGATAATAAAGAAACCAATGAAGCATCACACCATTGTTAGTTTAGTTTAGTTTAGAGATACAGTGCGGAAACAGGCCCTTCGAGTCCGCGCCAACCAGCAATCTCTGCACACTAACGCTATCCTACACACTAGGGACAATTTACAATTTTACCAAAGCCAATTAACCTACAAACCTGTACGTCTTTGGAGTTTGGGAGGAAACCGGAGCGCCCGGAGAAAACCCACGGGGTCACAGGGAGAACGTACAAAATCCGTACGGACAGCACCCGTGGTTAGGATCGAACCTGGGTCTCTGGCGCTGTAAGGCAGCACAGCTCTCCCTATGTCTTCTTATATGTCTTCTCCAACAGTTGATGACAGGGGCAGCAGTGGGCAGAAATGTCCACACATTCAAACGACCTGTAACATGTCCACTTTTCAAACTCTGATCAGGGTCTCAGCTTTCTCTTCCACTGCTTGTAGTTTTTATCTCCTTGAAGACAAAACCAAACTTCTTCCTTTTGCTTGAAGGCACATTTGCTTTTTTTAGCTTGACATTATGTGTCTTCTGCTGCGTAATTCAAATGCCATCCTGACTAATAAATGTGGCCTCTGAAACATTGGGTGTGGAACCTTTTAAAAATCCGAAGCTATGATCAACTATGCATATGGTGCTTTAAATAGCTCAATACTGAGCCTTCCAGATACTGTCTGTCTGCCTCTAGGGTGACAGTGGCTCAGCGCTAGAGCTGCTACCTCACAGCACCAAAGACCCAAGCTCAATCCTGACTTTGGCTGCCGTCTGTGTGGATGTGAGGGGAGTGTATACCAACAACTAGAGAGTGGTCTTGAACAGGGAGAATACTGACGTGCCTTCCCGATCAGGCAAGAGATACAGGTGCGAAAACGCAAACCTCCAGATTCAGGGACAGTCTCTTCCCAGCTGTTATCAGGCAACTGAACCACCCACTCACCAACTAGAAAGCGGCCCTGACCTACCATCTACCTCATTGGGACCTTCAGACTATCTTGAAACTGACTTCACTGGACTTTATCTTGCACTAAACATGATTCCGTCTATCCCGTGTATCTGTCCACTGTGGATGGATCGATTGTAATTATGTATAGCCTTCTCACCGACTGGATAGCATGCAACTAAAAAGCTCTTCACCGTACCTCAGTACATGTGACAATAATAATTCAGTTGACCTTCAACAACCAATGTCTTTGTCTTTGACTTTCACCACACAAATCCTCCCACTTCCCCTTTTCAGAGGAGGTGAAACTCCATTGCTCTTTGTAAATAGTTCAAGTTGGAACAATCTGAACTGGCCCATTCCCTGTTGCAACAACAACTCTCACTCTGTGTTGGTGCATCACTCTCTGTGTCACCGGGCGAGGGAAGCCGCCCAGCCCGGCCCCTGCTCGTCCCCGAAGACCGGGAACCGGAGAGGAGGGTGGAGGGAGTCGGTGAGGACGGCAGGTCCCGGACAAGGGACGGTAGGAAGAACTCGGTGGTCTCACCATCCGTACCCTCAAGGTGGGCTGCGGGATGCACCCACCCCCGAGACACAAAGGCTGAAGGGGGCCGGGCGAGGAGAGGGGCGACGGGTTCACGGGATGATCGGACGCAGGCGACGGCTCTCGACAGGCCTTTATGGCCAGTGGAGCAGGGACTGCGGAATGGCACCTAAACCTGGCGACTCTTGCACATGGACTCAGTGAGCTGTTTCCATGCATTCTGTATCTAACCAGGGATTGTACGGCAATGCATGGCAATTAACTCACTGCAAAAAAAATCTCCCTACAACTTGGTACACGTGATAATAAAGAAACCAATGAAGCATCACACCATCGTTAGTTTAGTTTAGTTTAGAGATACAGTGCGGAAACAGGCCCTTCGAGTCCGCGCCAACCAGCAATCTCTGCACACTAACACTATCCTACACACTCGGGACAATTTACAATTTTACCAAAGCCAATTAACCTACAAACCTGTATGTCTTTGGAGTGTGGGAGGAAACCGGAGCGCCCGGAGAAAACCCACGGGGTCACAGGGAGAACGTACAAAATCCGTACGGACAGCACCCGTGGTCAGGATCAAACCTGGGTCTCTGGCGCTGTGAGGCAGCACAGCTCTCCCTATGTCTTCTAGAGAGTAGTCTTGAACAGGGAGAATACTGATGTGCCTTCCCGATCCCCCATTCGCTGTGATGGCATTTCAGTCTCAGTCACAGAGGCCGATGTCAGGAAATCCTTCAGTGGGGTGAACCCCCAAAAAGCACCTGGTCCTGATGGTATACCCGGTCGTGTTCTAAAAACCTGTGCGGACCAACTGGCGGGAGTTTTTACGGACATTTTCAACCTCTCACTTCTGAGGTCTGAGGTCCCCACCTGCTTTAAAAGGGCATCAATTATACCGGTGCCCAAGAAGAGTAAGGTGACGTGCCTCAATGATTATCGACCAGTGGCACTAACGCCGGTGGTGATGAAGTGCTTTGAGAGGTTGATCATGGAGCAAATCAACTCCTACCTCGACAAAATCCTGGACCCACTGCAGTTCGCGTACCGCCACAACAGATCAACGGTGGATGCGATCTCGCTGGCCCTCCACTCCGCACTGGACCACTTGGACAACAAAAACTCATATGTCAGGCTGTTATTCATTGATTATAGCTCGGCATTTAACACAATCATCCCCTCCAAACTGGTTACCAAACTCGCAGAACTGGGTCTCTGCGCATCCCTCTGCAACTGGATCCTCGACTTCCTCATCAACAGACCACAGTCTGTTCGTATTGGTGGAAATGTGTCAGCCTCAATAACAATCAGCACGGGAGCACCTCAAGGCTGAGTGCTCAGCCCCCTGCTGTATTCACTCTATACCCATGACTGCGTAGCGAACCACAGTGCGAACTCCATCATCAAGTTCACTGACAACACCACTGTTGTGGGGCGTATCACTGATGGGGATGAGTCAGAATACAGAAGAGAGATCGAGCAACTGTCCATATGGTGCCAGCGCAATAGCCTGGCCCTCAACACCAGCAAAACCAAGGAACTGATTGTGGACTTTGGAAGGAGTAGGAGGGGGACCCACAGCCCCATTTATATCAATTTATATATGGTTGAAAGGGTCAAGAACTTCAAATTCCTGGGCATGCACATCTCTGAAGATCTTTCCTGGTCCGAGAACACTAACGCAATTATCAAAAAAGCTCATCAGCGCCTCTACTTCCTGAGAAGATTACGGAGAGTCGGATTGTCAAGGAAGACTCTCTCTAACTTCTACAGGTGCACAGTCGAGAGCATACTGACCAGTTGCATCGTGGCTTGGTTCGGCAATTTGAGCGCCCTGGAGAGAAAAAGACTACAAAAAGTAGTAAACACTGCCCAGTCCATCATCGGCTCTGACCTTCCATCGAGGGGATTTATCGCAGTCGCTGCCTCAAAAAGGCTGGCAGTATCATCAAAGACCAACACCATCCTGGCCACACACTCATCTCCGTGCTACCTTCAGGTAGAAGGTACAGGAGCCTGAAGACCTCAACAACCAGGTTCAGTAATAGCTACTTCCCCACAGCCATCAGGCTATTCAACCTGGCTCGGACAAAACTCTGATTATTAATAACCACTTTCAGTGATTTGCACTTTACCAGTTTATTTATTCATGTGTGTACATATTTATATCATGGTATATGGACACATTTATCTGTTTTGTAGTAAATACCTACTATTTTCTGTGTGCTTAAGCAAAGCAAGAATTTCATTGTCCTATACAGGGACACATGACAATGAACTCACTTGAACTTGAACTTGAACTACTAACTAACTACCTCATCCGAGACCATCGGACTATCTTCAATCGGACTTTACTAGACTTTATCTTGCGCTAAACGTTATTCCCTTTATCGTGTATCTGTACACTGTGGACGGCTCAATTGTAATCATGTATATTCTATCCGCTGACTGGTTAGCAGGCAATAAAAACTTTGCACTGTACACTTGACAATAAACGAAACCAAGTAACTCTGTACGCGCTCTCTGTGACCACGTGGGTTTCCTCTGGGTGCTCCAATTTAAATACTCTATTTGGGCTTGAGACCTGTGACTAATGCTGTCCTCAGGGTTTGGTGTTGTGCCCATTGCAGTTTGTCAACTATAATCAAAGATTTGGATGAGAATGCACATGGCAATGATAAGCAAATTTGCAGATGTCACGGAGGTGGGTGGTATTGTAGATAGTGGAGACGGTTGTCTCAAAGTGCGATGAAGATTTACGAGGATGTTGCCGGGACTCGAGGGCCTGAGCTACAGGGAGAGGTGGAGCAGACTAGGACTCTATTACTTGGAGCGCAGGAGGATGAGGGATGATCTTATAAAGGTGTAAATAATTATGAGTGGAATAGATCAGGTAGGCGCACAGAGTCTCTTGCCCAGAGTCTCTTGCCCAGAGTAGCAATATCGAGAACCAGAGGACATAGGTTTAAGGTGAGAGGGGAAAGATTTAACTGAGAGGTAAGCTTTTCACACAAAGGAGGGTGGGTGTATGGAACGAGCTGCCGGAGAAGGTAGTTGAGGCAGGTACTATCGCAACATTTAAGAAACATTTAAACAGGTACAATCTTCAAAGCCTGTGTTAAACATGCTGTTACGGTCTGTGATCACTGGTCTAAATCCATGTTCTCCAGAGATGGGCACAAAGTGCTGAACTAGCTCAGTGGGTCAGGCAGCATCTCTGGAGAAAAAGAATGGGGGGACGTTCGGGTCAGGACCCTTCCTCAGACCAGTGGTGGACTGGCCAGGGTGTCAGCTTGCCTGATGAAGTGGGCCCCCTTTGTCTCCTGGCAGCCAATATTTTTAGACCCAGTCCGCCATTGCTTCAGACTGTTTCTACTGTTCTCCAGAGACGACCTGCTGAGCTACTCCAGCACTCATTATCTTGTTTCTAATGTAAATTCATACTTTCAGAGTGCCTTTGTTTATCCTGGCTAAAGAAAGGATTCAGGTTACAATGCACTGTAAATGTTGAAGTCATCCTTGGCTGCTTTGCATCAGCACTCCAGTTTGCTGTGTCACATCCAGCATTAGATCAGAGGGGGAAGTTTCCCTGGAATTTACATCCCTTCAGCTGTATCCCATGGTCAATATTCTGCACTGTATTTACAAAGTCTACATAAAATAGTAATATAAAGGGCACTTGGAAATAGTCAAAGCAGTTACTGAAGGGATAATCGGTGTGTGGGTAGAGGTGAGATTAAAACCAGTGGGTGCACTAAGTTCAGATTTCCCGATGACATTTGATGAGATCCCACTTCAAAGGTCAGAACAGAAAATGGAGATATGGGTAATAGACTTGCAGAAAAAGGGAAAGGCACGGTGGCGCAACGTGTCGAGTTGCTGCCTTACAGCGCCGGACACCTGGGTTCGATCCTGACCACGGCTGCTGTCTGTACGGAGTTGAGTTTAGTTCAGTTTCTTGTCCCGTGATAAGCTTTTTGTTGTGTGCTATCCAGTCAGTGGAAAGCTATACATAACTACAACCGAGTTGTCCGCAGTGTACATATACAGGATAAAGGGAATAATGTATAGTGCAAGATAAAGTCCGATTAAAGATAGTCCAAGGGTCCCTTAGCAAATCCAAAGGTCTCCAATGAGTTTGTACGTTCTCCCTGTTGGCTTTCTCCAGGTCCTCCGGTTCCCTCCCGGGAAGAGAAGCAGGTTTGTAGGTTAATTGGCTTCAGTAAAAATTGTAAACTGTTCCTCGTGTGTAGGATAGTGCAAGTTATATTGCTGTTCGGTGCGGACTCAGTGGGCCAAAGGGCCCGTTTCTGAAGTCTAATTAATAATACGTGTTATAGGAAAAATCTTCAAAGCCTCTGTTAAATATGCTGTTACACTGTGATCACTGGTCTAAATCCATGTTCTCCTGAGATGGGCACAAAGTGCTGGACTAGCTCAGTGGGTCAGGCAGCATCTCTGGAGAAAAAGAATGGGTGACATTTCGGGTCGGGACCCTTCTTCAGACTGTTTCTACTATTCTCTAGAGACGACCTGCTGAGCTACTCAGCACTCAATATCTTTTTTTTAAATTTAAATAAATGCTCTGAGAGTGCCTTTATTTATCCTGGCTAAAGAATAGAATAGAATAGAATAGTTTCTTTATTGTCATTGTAACATGAACCATGTACAACGAAATTTAAAATGTCAGCCAGTCAGTGCAGCATTCAAACATTTCTAAAAGCTAATGATACATACAAGGTAAAATATTAAAGATAAACAACTAAATAAATATCACGGACAAAGCACGCATACACACCCAACCCTCCATCCTTCTGTCGATTCCACAGTTACCACAGTCCCTTAGTCTGTATCGCCCCTGCGTTCCTTGGCGGCTACATTTAGTGCTTTTATAGCAGTGGGGTAAAAACTGTTTTTTAGTCTATTTGTCCTTGTCCTTGTAGATCTGTACCGTCTGCCTGACGGCAACAGTTCAAACAGGGAGTGTCCGGGGTGGGAAATGTCCTTTATGATATTCTGGGATTTTTTGGTGCAGCGGGAACTGTGTAAGTCCTCCAAGGTAAGGAGAGGGCAGCCGACAATCCTCTGGGCGTTGTCAATGGCCCTCTGGAGCGCTTTCCTCTGAGCCGCTGTGCAGCTGGTGTACCACACGCATACACAGTATGTTAGTATGCTCTCAATGGAGCACCGATAAAAGGACAGCAGCAGCCTCTGAGTGATGTTATTCTTCCTGAGCACCCTCAGGAAGTGCAGTCTCTGCTGGACCTTTTTCAGCAGCGCAGTGGTGTTCACGCTCCACGTCAGGTCCTCCTCAATATAGATTCCCAGGAAGCGGAAATCCGCCACCCTCTCTACACAGTCCCCTCTGATAGTCAATGGTACCATGTCCGTTTTGTTCTTCCTGAAGTCTATTATTACTTCCTTTGTCTTTAGGGTGTTGAGGAGCAGGTTGTTTTCTTCACACCACACTGTCAGCTGCTCCACCTCATCCCGGTAGGCGTACTCGTCCCCCCCGGAGATGAGTCCCACCACCGTAGTGTCATCCGCAAATTTGACAATGGTGTTGCTGTGGTGGGCGGGGGTGCAGTCATATGTGTAGATGGTGTAAAGCAGGGGGCTCAGTACGCAGCCCTGTGGAGAGCCGGTGCTGAGGCTGAGGGCCGTGGATGTATGATGGCCCACTCTGACTCTCTGGCTGCGACCCGACAGGAAGCTATTTATCCACGTACAGGTGGAGTGTGGAAGTCCCAAGTCCCCCAGTTTGTCCACCAGTTTGTGGGGAAGGATGGTATTAAAAGCAGAGCTGTAGTCCACAAAGAGCATCTGCACGTAGCTCCCCCGCTGCTCCAGATGAGACAGTGCAGCATGGAGAGCTGTGGCTACAGCGTCCTCTGTAGATCTATTTGCTCTGTACGCAAACTGGTGGGGGTCAAAGCTTCAGGGCAGAAGTGATGTGATATGACCCCAGACCAGTTTTTCAAAACACTTCATCACCACTGGTGTGAGTGCGACTGGCCGGTAGTCGTTGAGGCTGGAGATGTTGGTTTTTTTGGGCAAGGGGACTATGGTGGAGGACTTCAGACAGGGTGGGACAGTGGACTGGGCCAGAGACTGGTTAAAAATCCTTGTAAAGACTCCAGCCAGCTGGTCTGCGCAGTCCTTCAACACGCGTCCAGAGACGCCATCAGGACCAGTAGCCTTCCTTGGATTGATGGCCCGCAGAGTGCGCCTCACCTCATGCTCCTCTATCTTGAGGGTTAGGCTGCTGCGGACCATGTGCTGTGATGTGGCTGTCTCGGGTGGCTCCACTTCAAAGCGAGCAAAGAAGTGGTTCAGCTCCTCTGCCAGCGAGGCGTCACCTTCAACAGCTCCAAGGTTGGTCTTATAGTTGGTGAGATACTGGATCCCCTGCCACACCTGCCTGCTGTTATTACTGTCCAGGTGGTCCTCTGTCTTCCTCCTGTAGTTTGATTTGGCCTCTCTGATGCCTCTCTTCAGGTTAGCTCGGGCCGTGCTGTATAAAGCCCTATCGCCAGACCTAAAAGCGGTGTTCCTCTCTTTCAACAGCCGCTGGACCTCCCGGGTCATCCAGGGCTTCTGGTTGGGGTAGACCCGGATGCGTTTGTCCACTGTGACCGTGTCCATGCAGTTTTTAATGTAACACAGTACACTGTCTGTGAACACCTCCAGGTCCCGGTGTTCAAACACCTCCCAGTTGGTCCGGTCGAAACAGTCCTGCAGCTGCTGAGAAGCACCATCAGGCCAGGTTGTGATGGTCTTTGTAATAGTAGGAGCGGTTTTCCTGAGGGGGGCATATGCAGGAATTAAGAGCAGGGACATATGGTCAGACTGGCCCAGGTGTGGTAGTGGTCTAGCCCTGTAGCCCAGCTTGATGTTGGAGTAGACCTTGTCCAGGGTGTTAGCTCCTCTTGTAGCACATTTAACATGCTGGTAGAATTTGGGCAGCATTTTCTTCAAGTCCGCGTGGTTAAAGTCCCCTGCTATGATGTGAACACCGTCAGGATATATGCTCTGTTGGCTGCTAATGCTACCATACAAATGACCGATAGCCGTATAAAGAATGGATTCATGTTACAATGCAATGTAAATGTCAAAGTCATCCTTGGATGCTTTGCATCAGCACTCCAGTATGCTGTGTCACATCCAGCATTAGATCAGAGGGGGAAGTTTCCCTGGAATTTGCATCCCTTCAGCAGTATCCTATGATCAATACCTTTGGGCAAAGCCTTGATAATCTAAATTAATCTGTTTTGCATTCTCCGGGTGCTCCGGTTTCCTCCCACAGAAAGAGAAACAGGTTTGTAGGATAATTGGTTTCAGTAAAAATTGTAACTTGTCCCTGGTGTGTAGGATAGTGCTGGTTTACGGGGTGATCGCTGGTCGGCATGGACTCGGGGTGGGCAGAAGGGTGCTGAATCTGCTGAAATCTGCTTAAAAATATTTGTTGTTGGAAAAATGTTCAAAGGCATTGTTGAGGATGCTGTCTGTTATGAAAGGCCACTTGGAAATATTGAAAGCAATGTGTCGGAGTTCCAAAAGGGCCTGTCCCACTGCGGCGACCTAATTCGTGACTTTAGAAGAATTTGCCTTCAACTCATACTCGCAGCATGGTCGATACAAGGTCCTAGGAGGTCTTTGTAACTCTCCTTCATGCTCGAGAGTAGTCCCCGCATACTCGAGGATTCAGCTAGGTTGCGGCGTATTTTTCAACATGCCCGAAAATGCCCGTGAGTAAAAAAAGGTCGCCAAGGAAAAAAATCTATATTTTTCTTACTCGTAGGTTTAGTCGGAGTAGGTCGTAGTAGGTACAATACAATACAATACAATTTATTTATCATTTGGACCCTTTGAGATCCAAACGAAATGTTGTTTCTGCAGCCATACATTACAAAACAAAAAAAGACCCGAGACACAACACAGTTACACAAACATCCATCACATCGCTGTGATGGAAGGCAAAAAAGCTTATCTCTCCACTGCACTCTCCCCCCCGATGTCAGAGTCAGAGTTAAAGTCAAAGCCCCCGGTTGGCGATGGCGATTGTCCCGCGGCCATTAAAGCCACGCTGGGTGAGCAAGGTCGCACAAAGTCCCGCGGCCATTCCAAGCCGCGCGGGGCGATGATGTAAGGCCCCGCTCAGGTGCTCTTCAACCCCGCAACTCGGGCGGGAGAAGTCGCCGTTGCGGAAGCCCCGAAAAGCGGTCTCCCAGCAGGGACCCGCGGGCTCCCGGTGCCGCCGTCCGCCAGACCCGCAGTTGCAGCCTCCGAATCTCCGGGGGTCGGGTGACAGCAGCACTCCACCACCGCTCCACCCGCTCCAGACTCAGCCAGCTCCGCGACGGTGAGTAGTCGGCAGCTCC